>NC_081560.1:164864210-164959630 GCF_022355385.1 Mustela nigripes | reverse complement strand
GGGGGGGAAGTGAACTTGCTTGAGGCTCTGGATCAGGGCTTTTGGGATTATGGCGGGAAAGGGCTGGGGAGGCAGAGGCTGAAGCACGATCATGAGAGCAGGAAGTGAGATGAGAGGGCAGACCCTTCCCAGTCCCCAAGCTTCCAAGACAGCAGAGTGTGCACCAGGCTCCCGGGCTCCTTCTCCCTCAGGTCCCTCTCCACCTCTCTCAACTCTGACTCCGCCGTTGCCAGGCCCAGCATCGTCTCATGGCTTCAGAGCAATGCTGATGCACTAGAGACAGGCCTGCTTTGAGGACAATTTTGCCGCTCCGGGGGAATTAAGAATCCCATTCTCACCATTCCTGCCTCTGAGCACCTGTCCTCACAAATGCAGGAAAAAGACAGGAAAGAAGGTAAATAACTCTTCCTGATACTGCCAACCAGGGTGATGGCAGGCACTGGGTTCCCAAACAGGCATCTTTTCTCCCTACGCTGCCCCTTTTCCTCTGGGGAACTGCAAGCCCTGCTTCAAACAAACAAGGAAACAGGAGATAAAGAATCCGGTCTCTGCTGCTCAGAGGCCCCTGAGCAGGAGGGAAGGCACGGGGGGGGGGGGGGGGGGGGGCCACGGACGGACACCTGCCCCCTGCCCCGCAGCCCAGCTTGGCTTCCTAACTCTCTGGGGCAGTATGAGGGGGTCCAAGAAGCCCAGAATGTCCTATTCTCCCCATCCTAACCTCTAGACTGGGCCACAGTGCTCTCCACTGGCCTCTCTGGGCCCTTCTCTTGACTTAGCAGGGCTTCGAGACCACACTGGCTGGCCAGGAGTTTACAAACAAAGCCAGGAAAAGGACTGAGGCTGTATGTGGGGAGGGAAACAGCACCCTTGGCTCGAGCCCCCTCTTGTTCCCCTCCTTTCTTCAGGGGCAGACCTGGAAAATCAGGTGGTGGGGCCAATGCCCCTTACAAACCAAGGGAAGGAACCGAATAAAAAGAGCCTGGGGGTACAGCCTCTTGGGGTGCCTCTGGGGGAATGAAAGACATAGGTAGGATCCAAACACGCCCAAATACCCACAGGTTACATATGTTTACACAAATATACGCATCGAGAACCCCACACAAATGTATATATTTAAAAATGTAAACACATTCAAATACCGATGCGCACAAACGCTTGCCTGATGTACAGGAGTCAGGGCCGTAGGGTTCCCAGCCCCCAGTCTGACTCGAACCCGGCTTCCCTGCGGGTTCCTGGGAGCGCAGCCCCAGCCGTGGCCCGGCCCCCTCCGGGCCCCCGCCCCGCATCCGGAACAGCTGGAGTCGGGCGGTGTACTGGAGCCCGGCGCTGGGCTGGGCGGGGCCGGCAGCGGGGCCCCGGCCGGGGCCTGGGCAGAGCTCAGCGGGGAGGCCCCGAGCCGACCCCGTTAGCCCAGGCAACCGGCCCGGTTGCCCGGTCGGGCGCCGGTCGGTCACCAGGCGGGCCCGTGGCCCCAGCCGGCCGGGAGAACCGTGGCCCGAGGAGTGTGCAAGACTGCCGGAAGAGGTAAGGTTGTCGCATCGGGCTCAGGCCGGGGAAGAGGTGCCTGGAGCCACCAATAACTCCTCCTCCGTCTCTCGGCTGGGGAAGACTGAGTCCTCTGGCTGACCCCCTCCCCCAACCCCTGGGGTCCTCCACCCCGGTCCGGTGTCGCCTCACCCAGGGCTGCAGCACCCGCGCGGACCTCCCGCGGGCCAGCCTGGAAGCTGCAGATTCCCTCTTCCCAGGCGCATGGACCAAGGCCGGGGGTGACCGACAGTGGTAGGGACGCTGGGTCCTTGATCTCAGCTCAGCAAAGTCTGCACTGGTCAGCGACGCGGCCCACCCAGACTCCTGGTCTTACCTGGCCCGCGCGGCGGCCGCGTCCCTCTCCGGCTGGGCTCACGCCGCCCTTCTCGGGCGCCAAATCCCGGGTCGGAGAGCCTGAGACCTCCGGGCCAGCGCTACCAGCGCAGCCAGGCCGGCGGGAGGCGGGTGCGCCGGGAGCGAGGCTCGCAGTTTGGGGTGGGGGCGGCGGCTTTTGAGTCGCCCGAGGTTCGGGTGCAATAAAGGCGCCGCTAATGTAATTTACAAACAGCTCGGGCCGAGCGCGGCGCAGCGCCCGGACTGACAGGCGCATTAGGCAGGCTAATTCCAGCCGGCTCCTCCTACCCCCGGCCCGCTAATTAATGAGCTTCCCAACTTAGAGCCGCCTGCATTGGACAGACAGAGAGTGAAAGAGAGGGCGAGAGAGAGGGAGAGAAGGAGAGAGACGGGGGGAGCAGAGAAGAGAAGAGAGAGGGAGGGAAAGAGAGAACAGGAGGAGAGAGAACAGAGAGAAAGAAGAGAGGAGAAAGGGAGAAAGGAGAAATAGAGAAGTGCCGTTGCAGATAATTGATTACTCCTCGATCAAGGCTAACTTGTTAGCAATAGTCAATTGCCCCATCTCTCCGCCTCCCCTCGCAGTACGGGATCGGCGCCCTCGCCTCGGCTTTTCCAACTGTCGCCGCCAGGACCCGGGGCCAGGAGCCGCCGCGGAGCCACCTGACACCTTTAAATAGCACCGGGGCTGGCGAAACTGGAGCCCCGCGCGGCGCGCCCCGGCTCCAGCCCCGGATTGCTGGAAGCCCCGGCGGCGGCCGCGGCGCCCGCGTCAGCGCCCTCCTCCCGGGGCCCCGTGCGGCTCTGCTCGCCTCTGCCGCTGCGCTAACCGGCCCCACGCCCGGCCCCGCGCCTGGCCCGGCGCGGCCTCCTTCCCACCCGCCGCTGCCGCCCACCCGCGCCGCCCGGCGCCCGAGCTGCCCGCGGGCTGGGTCCCCGCGGCCCGAGCCGCCCCGGCCGGGCCCCCAAAAGAGGCCGAGATGACTTCCAAGGAGGATGGCAAGGCGGCGCCGGGGGAAGAGCGGCGGCGCAGCCCGCTGGATCACCTGCCGCCTCCTGCCAACTCCAACAAGCCGCTGACTCCGTTCAGCATTGAGGACATCCTCAACAAGCCGTCTGTGCGGAGAAGTTACTCGCTGTGCGGGGCGGCGCACCTGCTGGCGGCCGCGGACAAGCACGCGCCGGGCGGCTTGCCCCTGGCGGGCCGCGCGCTGCTCTCGCAGACCTCGCCGCTGTGCGCACTGGAGGAGCTCGCCAGCAAGACCTTTAAGGGGCTGGAGGTCAGCGTCCTGCAGGCAGCCGAAGGTAGGCGCCGCCGCTGGGTTCCCCTGCGCCCAGCACCCCACGCCCAGCTCCCTGTGCCCCACTCTTTGTGCCCTGTGCCTCTTGCCGCCTCCTCCCGCGCCTGCCGTCAGGGCCCTCCAGCCCAAGCCGCTGCCGCTGGGAGTGGAAATGAGTGGGACAGGACCCAAAACCTATTTTCTAGGGACCTCTGGATAGGCCAGAGTCCAGTGACCCAGGAGGGGTGGCGGGAACCCAAGACCTTTCCGCAATTTGCCTGCTCTGCTTGGCTCCCTCCGGTTCCCAGTGGCCTGGGCGCTCCTCGCCCTGTTGCTGGGTTGGAGAACGGAGAGCCTTTCAACTAGGAGGACTTTTTGGGTTCGGGGAGAGTGGGGGTGATTGGGAAGAAGCATAGAACCAACATTTACCCGGCAGTCAGGGCGTCCCTGTCTGGCTCCGTTGTGCTCTAGCGACCTCCGGTCTTTCAAATCAACTCTTAGGTGGGGAGCAGAGACAAACAATTTCTCCTAGAGACTTCCCGTAGACAGTGTCTGGGGAAAGGAGGTTTGCCTTAAGCGAGTCTTGCCCTAGTCCGGGAGGGAGGCCGAATCAGATCCGAGAAGGGAACTGCAGCAGACCTCAGGCAGGACGGGCCTGGGTGGGGTGAACTAGAGCCGGGGTGTGGTCTCCTCTCCCCTGGCGCAAGCCTATCCTATGGTTTCCTCGCAGGCCGAGACGGGATGACCATCTTCGGGCAGCGGCAGACACCCAAGAAGCGGCGAAAGTCGCGAACAGCCTTCACCAACCACCAGATCTACGAGTTGGAGAAGCGCTTCCTCTACCAGAAGTACCTGTCACCAGCCGATCGCGATCAAATCGCGCAGCAGCTGGGCCTCACCAACGCTCAGGTCATCACCTGGTTTCAGAATCGACGCGCCAAGCTCAAGCGGGACCTAGAGGAGATGAAGGCCGACGTGGAGTCCGCCAAGAAACTGGGCCCCAGCGGGCAGATGGACATCGTGACGCTGGCGGAACTGGAGCAGAACTCGGAGGCCGCGGGCGGCGGTGGCGGTGGCTGCGGCAGGGCCAAGTCGAGGCCTGGCTCTCCGGCGCTCCCTCCAGGCGCCCCGCAGGCCCCGGGCGCCGGGCCCCTGCAGCTCTCTCCTGCCTCCCCGCTCACGGACCAGCCGGCCAGCAGCCAGGACTGCTCAGAGGACGAGGAAGACGAAGAGATCGACGTGGACGATTGAGCGGCTCCCGGGATCTTCCGCCGGGCCGGGCCCCTAAGCGCCAGTACGCCCGCCGCTTCCCGGACAGCCGGACAGCCGAGGGGAGCTGGGACCTCCTCTGCAACTCCCGCCTTCTCCCCCCAGTCCCCGGCCCGGACTCAGCTCCCGGCAGCCGCCTCCTCCCTCTCGAAGCAATAAACCCGGGCTGGCCGGCGGGGCCGGCCGCCGCGTGCGGCCTCCGCAGCCCCGGGAGCCCTCGCCGTGCAATTCTGTATGGCTCCTGTATAAATATTTAAACTTATATAGCGGATTCTTCCGACCTCGGCCTGACTTTTTTCTTTCTTTCTTTTAGTTTTTTAAATCTCGGAGATTTCCATGTTTTCCAAGCTCTCGGGCTGCTGGGTTTGCTGAGGGCGAGGCACTATCGAGGGTAACGAACCCTGAATCCCACGGTCTGGAGGAGGGGCCCACCCCGACTGTTTTGATTTTTCTCTGCATGTGGCGAATGCACTGGCCCTCTTCCTCCTCGCCTCCCTAGGCCTACTGCAGTTGACTTCTTTTATTTCCTTCGGCCCTTTTCCCCCCGGCGTGGGAAGGGGCTGAGGAGGACAGCCGGGGCCTGACTTGCAAGTTTCAAATCGATCTTTTCTCCCCCCTACCCTCCAGTCCGCAGAAGTCTGTTTTCGATGCCATTTCTGCCTCCCGATCCCCACTAACGCTATTTTTAAGATTCCTCCTGACCCTCTCTCGGTTTCCTTGGATTGACTGCTGGGGTCCGGGTCTTCAGGACAAAGCAGGGAGAAATCCAACCAATCAACCAACTAAAACGGAACCCAAAGCCCTAGAATTATTTTTTACTCTTTTTAGAATTTTTTTGCATGTGACAGAGCCTGAGAGGAGGCCACCCGAAGCCCTCGCCCCACCTCCTCCACAGCTCTGGGTCTGACTGCAGTCTCCAACGCCCTGCTCCTGGCTCCACTTGCCCAGACAAGGGGTGACTCGATGAGGGTGGGTCCCGCGTGCCCCTTCCCTGCTCCTGCCCTGCCCTCTCCGCCCAGGACTGTACCCAAGGCCTCTTTCTCCGATAAATAAAGTCTTTGCCATTTTACTAGAACCGGCGGTGACCGTGTCTGAATGAGTGGGCCCTATTCAGGGAAGCCGTGGCAGGCTCAGTGTCTCGCCGCTGCTCGCTTCCGGCTGCCCTGGCCTTGGGAGATTTGGAGGAGTTTCCGGGCAGGGGCGAGGATAAGGGGTGCGGGGGAAAAGCGGGAGGAGAGGGTGCTTCCGGCTCGGAAACTCGGCAGCTACCAAATTGGGGATGGGGGCGAGAGCAGCGGTCTTCGCCAGGTCGGGGTAAAAAGTGCGGCGTGTGCATTGCTGGGAGAAAGAGTGCATACATTGGGGGCGTCGTGAATGGGAAGTTAATTTGGGGGAAAACGGTGGGTAGGTGGGAGGACTAGCCCTGCTTTCCGTGCATCCCACGCCCACTCCAGGGCATTCTTCCCGCGTTCTGCGGGCCGCGGGCTAAGCGTCCTGTGTATCTCAGGTATAGCTCAGTGGGCAGCAGGGTGCAGCCCGAGGGCTCCCAAGTTTTGGTTCCGCCGGAGGGCCTTGCCCTTGGCGGGGGTGTGGGGGAAATGAGGCCGGCGGCACCAAGGGCAAGCTGAATCGCGCACACTCGCACAGGGAGGTGGTGAGCCTGAAGCTCTGACAGTTGGGGTGAATTTCTGGCAACCTTCAAAAATTCTGGGCCCTGCAAACTCAGCTGGGGGCACAGACGTCAATCCCCCAGGACTCTCTGGGATCCCAGCGCCCCCAGGGCGGCTGGGGCAGGGACGCAGGCAGCTTTCACTTTTCCGGACAGAGCGGGTTTCTCTCTGGGCTTTTGTTGTCGCTGGGCTGGCGAGTGGCCGCTGTCACCAAAGAAGGGTCCCGCCTCCGGGCCGCTAGGCTCTCTTTCTCCGCAAAATTGATGTGAGAAATGCGCATCTGGTCTCGGGCAGGCGATGGGGCCCCGGGGCCTGAGTCGGGAGCGTGCGTGTCCAGGAGGAAACTAAGAGACAGAAACAGAAAAAGGAGCACAGAAAGACACTCCAAAAGCAGAGCAAGAAAGCAGGAGCCTCGGAGACAGGGGCAGCGGCGGGGGGCCGGGTCGGGAGGAGAAAGAGAAAAAGCTTCGCATGGGCAGAGACTGAGAGATTGAGACGGAGAAGAAGGGAATGGGAAGGGAATGGGAAAGGGGGAGAAGAGAGAGGAGAGAACGAAAGGAGGAGAGGCGGCGGGGCAGCCAGGCGGGCGTGCGGCCGGTTCCTCCCGGGCGACATAAATCGCCCTCTCTCAGGATGGATGGGTCTGTAATTCGGAGCGCGGACCATGAAGGCCGGGACGAATGGACCCGGGCGGCCGCTGACAGGCGACAATAGCCGGGCCCAGCCCCCCGCGGCTCCGGGTGCGGGCGCGGCCGCGGCCCTCCGCAGCCCAGAGCGCGCCGGCGCTGGCGACCATATGGTTTTTGAATTTTCTTCACAATTTGTAGACAATTTGATGGATTAGGTCCCCGCGCGCGCCTCCCCGGCACAAAGGCGGCGCGGGGACCGCGGCGCGGCGGTCACCCGGGCATCTGCGCCCGCCGTGCGCACCCCCGCCCCCGCCCGGCCCCCGCCCGGCCCCCGCCCTGCGCCCGGAGCCCGGGGCCGCCCGCCCAACACGCCCATGAATCCCAATGAAGCGGCCCTGGCACCTTCGGCCGCTCGCTGCTTCGCGGCCCCAGGCCGGGCCCTGCTGGGTCCCTCCGGGCTGGGGGCGGCGGCCCCGGGGCTGAGCCCACCCGAGCTGCGGCGCCCGCGGGGCGCGCAGCTAAGCAGGCGCATCGGGGCTGAGGAGAAACGGGGCCATTTATCCGCCCGTCTAGTTAAAGCGGGTTATTTGTTTGCTTCTCCGGCCTCCCCTCCCCTCCCCTCCCCCTTTCCTCCTCCCCCTCCTTCCCCTTCTGCCTTTTATTCTTTTGTCTCTAAATGGATTTAATGAGCCTGAAAAACATGACAATTGAATATAACCAAGAAATAAAAAATAACGAGGGAGGAAGGAAGGAGGAAAAGAAAGAAGGAAAGAAGGAAGGGGAAGGATTAATAAAATAAAGGGAAAAATCCATTCGGTTCAGCAAATGTTTATTGTGCGTCTTTTCTGCGCCAGGCCGCGCTGGGGGCTGGGGAAATGGAACCGAATCAGACCCAGTTCCTGCCCACAAGGAGCTCCCAGTCTAGCTGAGGAGCCCCATCGCACCCCCCCTGGCGCTATCAGGAGGCCTGGGCGGTGGGGCAGGGAGATGCCCTTTGCAGAACTCCGAGAGCCGGCTCTGGGCTCGGGCCGGTGGGGGCTTCGCGGAGGAGGTGGCACTAGACCCAGGCCTTTAAAGATGAGAAGGAATTCGTTGTTTCTAGAGGTCAGAAAGAAGGGCGGGCAAAGGAAGGACCAGACGGTCGTCGGTGGGAAGCGGAGAGAGGCGCACGCCCAAGCCCTGGGCTGAGCCGAGCGGAGGACGCCTGGGGAAAGCGCGGCGCCCGTTGGGTCCCGCACAGTTTGGGGAGCGAATTCCGATCCCCCATTAGTCTCCTGGGCTCTGCTGGTTGGAAAGCCTCCGCCAGGCTGCCTGTGGGCTTCCGGAGCCCGGCTGCCAGCAGGCCAGCACGCGTGGCCGTTCGGGCCAGTCTCCGTCCGACCGAGCACCGCCGTGTGGGGTAGTGTCCCGGCCCCTTAGCGCCTGGAGGCGGCAGCGCCGTGGGCAGGGCTACTGTAGGCGGCAGCGAGGGGCTAGGAGTCAGGAGGCCTGGACTCCGACCCTCTCTCCTCAGCTCTTCTGGCTCTGACAGGAGCGCTCGGATGGCCTTGGCCGCGCTTCGGGCGCTACCACCGGGACCTGCGGTGTGAGAGGGCCTGGAATCCCAGCGCGGCCCTGGGCCTCTTAGCGGCCGCCAACCCGCCTGCGTTGGGGGCGACCGCCGAGCCTTGTGCACCGCCTGCGTGCGCTCCGAGGGCGCGGGCCGCGCGCCTTCCGTGGTGTTCCCCGCTTATGAGTGTACGTGTGAGTGTGGCGTGGATGGCGCGAGGGACTGGGGGCCCTGCGCCCATTCTCGGGGCGAGACTCGTTAAAGCTCGGGACCCTCTGGGCCACCCGCCCTTTGGCCGGAGTTCCTTCCGCGCCCGGGGCGGTGGCAGGGAGGTTCCCTGCGGACTCTGGCCTCTCTGACGACCCACTTTCGATTCCTGGCCGCGCGGGGGAAACGGCCTGGCTTTGCCTCTTCCTTCCCTGTTTGGTGCGGGGCATCCGCCCGGCTTGCCAAGCTCCAGGACGCGGGCGGTCTCTGCTCTCCCTGCCTAGGACCCCGCGGCGCGCGGCCTGGCTGGGCCGGGCCCCACGGCGCAGGCCGGCGTCTCGGCTTTCCCTGCTCTGCCTTTCCCGGCCCCGCCCGGCCCGGTCCGGCCCGGCGCGGCCGGGTGGTCGGCGCCGGGTGAGGCCGGGAGGCGCAGTTCCTTATTTTACGAGGTGTCGGGCCGGTGTCAGACGCAGCTCCGATAAGTAATACTCCAGTCTGAGGGACCAGAACGTGGTAATTAATCCCAAAGACTTAAGTGTATTTTAGTTCAGGAGAAAAAAAATCACTAATTCAATCGTCCGGAAAATTGAAGTTTGATGCATGAGTCCCCCCTGAAAGGGACGGGCTGGGGCCGCGCGCCTCCCCTCCGCCCCTGCCGGTCGTCGCGGGGACCCCCTCCTCCCCACCCTTCTGAGCCTCGGGGTCCAGGGAAGTCCACTCACCCCGTCCTGCATGTCCTCAGCCACGTGAACCCAGAGGCGCCTTGGCTTTGCTCCCTACCCCCACAACCAAGCCCTCTTTCTTGGGGCCCAGAAAGTGGTTTGTGCTGAGACTGCAGATACTCCTCCAAACAGTCACACCAGGGACGGGGTATAAGGGAGCCCAGGAGGAGTGTCTGGGTAAGGGGCCCAGAACGGAGAAGGTGAAGAGATGGGGGTGGGGGAGGAGTGGGGTCAGGAGGGCCAGCATATAGGAGGCTGCTGATGTCAGGTGGAGAGTGGGGCTGGCATGGAGATGATGCGAGCAGCCGCTGGAATTGCTGGGTGCTGGGTGCTGGGTGCAGGGCTGGAATGTAGAACTGTGCTTGCTCATGTGCAGGACTCCTTGGCCAGAAGTCAGCAGGCCTCAGGGAGCTGCAGCCTGACCCTTAGTGGGTCCACCGGCCACTTCTCCCAAAGGAGTGGCCCCTGGGACTGGAAGTGAAGAAAGGTGGGGGCTCCCGGGATGGATGCAGACTCACGAGTGGGGAGCAATATGCTGGAGGGAGAATTACCGCCCTGAGTTTCCCCGGGGTGGGGGGCACCTCTGCACTCACAATCCATGGCCGCTATCAGCAAGTCACCTTTCCACCTCCTAACAGTGTTCCGTCCCAGGAGAGACCCCAGGCTGAGAGGGAGGTGTGCCCTGCGAGCTTTGCAGGCATCCACGGGGTGTGCCAACGAGTGTGTCAGAGAATGTGTGCAACCAAGAGACTGGGCATGTGCGGCTGATTGATGGAAACAGAGCATGTGCAGCTGGGGGTGACGGGGTGTGTGTGTGTGTGTGTGTGCTGCTGTGATTCTGTAACCAATTGTTGCCAACTAGTGTGTGCAACTAGGTGTGACTAAGTTTGTGCAATGGGGGGGGGTGCGGAGTAGCGCTGTCCCGGGGTGGGTGTGACCAGCAGGTGAGTGACTCCCTGGGGTACGTGATGTGTGCAGGGAGCTGGTGGGAGCAGATAACCGGGAGAACCAACATTGATGTGAAACTGAAGCTACAGACAGACAACCAGAGTCCTAGCTCCGAACAGCTTTGATTTGGCAGGCTACTCAATTTTTCACTTACAACCAGGGGTGGAGAGAGGAGCACATGGCCTGAAGGGAGGAGGAGAGCTCATGAAAGGAGTGAGCAGAAGGTGGGATGAAGGGCCTTAGCCTGGGCATGAGTCTACTCTGAAGGCAGCTGAGGTCAGTGAATAACACTACGCAGGCAGGGACTCTGCTTGTTTGATAACAGCTTGGGTTGGGGGCTGTCCTTTGCTGTGCCGTTGGGGAAAGGCCAGTCCGTCCTGCCTGCTTCTTCCTTCTCAAGTTGGGCCCCAGGCTGAACCCCTGTCTCTAGAGTAATCTGCAGACCCACCTTTGGCCCTACCAGTTCTAGAACTGCCTTGAATGGCCAGGTTCCCCCAGCTCGTTCAAAGGAAGCTCCTCCTCCCCCGTGGAGGCTCCCGTAAACAGGCAGGGTACACATGGTACCCGCACAAGTGGACTTGGTGGGTTGGCAATGCCACCAGCAGGGCTGCAGGGTGACTGAGTCCTGCCCGCTTTGGAATCCGGTTGTGTTATGTGTGAGTGTGTGTGCCGGGACTGCTGTGCGTCATGTGTGCATGTGGGCAAGGGTGGCCTTCCCCAAGAAGAGCTGGATGCAGCTCGCTGTGTGTAAGGAGGGGTGGACTCGGTGGGGAAGGAGGATTAGTTACCTGTGAATATTAGGAGACCTGCCTAGATTGGGTTATCAGCGTGTGTATATAGAGGTTTGAGGGAAGTTGTCATCACATGTGGAAGTGGCATCTGACGATATGGGACAGAGGAGTTCCTAACTGGATGTCCTACCCCTACCCCTACCATATTCTGGGGCCTAAGTCAGAAGCAGTGGGTTGGGGGCTCTGTGGAAAGGGATCTGCAGAGGGTCTGGGAGTCCTCGCCACCAAGAACCCGAGACCTCCATTTGCCCTTCCTTAACCCCACCCCACCTCCACCCCGCAGGGAGGCTGGGATGGGGGCTAGGGTGGGGAAGAGGTGACCCCTCCTACCTCTCAGAGACCACTCAAAGTCAAGTGTGAGGTCTCCAGAGGGGCTGTCTCCCCTCCCCTGCCTTCTGTGATGGGGCCTACTGACCTGGATGCCTGAAGCCCCCCTCTGGGACCACATGCCCACGGGCAGATAAAGGACAAGCTCGGGTAGGCTCATGGTACACCAGGCATGGCCAGTCCACAGCACACACAACAAGCACACTGTCACACGACGTCTCAGACACAATGCAAGCAAGCCTGCGTAAGTCAGGCACCGAATCACGCAGAAACCCTGTGCACACCCACAACGACACAGAAATACAGGACCCCCAGAAGCAGTGTTGTCACACACAACACAGCACACGCACCAAAAGAGAGGTGGCCGGCAGCACCCACGCCCACCACAGTGAAACACCATCCCCACCGTTGTACACACAATGCCGACACTGTGACAGAGGCACAGCCCACAGTTACCACCGGCACACAGTGCACGCGCTTCCAGACAGTCTAGGCAACCACAGGCTTGGGTGGGGAGTTAGCCGGTGGAGGCGACTTTGGGGGAAATGTGGCGAATGTTCTCATGTTCTGAGAGGAGTCCAACAGCAGCAGAGGGCAACAAACAGCAGACAAGGGTGGTGGGGCAGGGCGGCTCCGGCTGTCTAGGGGAGCTCCCAGCCCTTGGCCTGGGAAAAAACCAAGTCCCCAACCACCTCAGAAATGCAATCAGAGCTGCCTGCCACCTACCCGCCCTGCACAATGGCTCTGGCTGGAGTCGTTATCATTTTTGTTAACTTTTTATCGACTGTTTGCTAGATGGCGTGTCAGTAAAGTGTATGATTTGAGATGAAAAATTAGGCAGATTAACCTGAGGGGAGAGCCTGATTGATTACTAAATAGGATCAATTTGAAAGTTTTAGTCCTGGCGTTTCTGCAGAGCCTCTTAATACTTCAAACTTCAATTTTACGGGCGATTGAACTAAGCATGTTTCTGACAAAATTGATATATGTATTAATTTGCTTTAACTGGTGATTAATTACTCTCCACTGAAAGAATTATATGGAGCTGTTTGCCTGCGATTTGCATATTAATCAAATTCTAGTTGATAATTCCACTGGTGGGGGGCCCGGGGGCGGGGCGTGGGGCGTAAGGGTGTGAAGGGGTGTTTGCTTGTGGGCCGGTGTGTGCGCCTGTGTATGTGGGGGGGCTTCCCCCCCCTTTGCTCGCTCCCTGCTTAGCTGCCAGTTTAGTGCATTAAAACCAAAGATGCAGAACGAGTTTGCCCGGCTATTTGGCGGGAGCAGAAATTGCCTGTCCGGTTTTATGATCTGCTCAGCCTGAGCAGCCGGGTCCTTAATGTCCCCTGTCAAAGTGTCCGCGATTTAAAGGGAAAACGGCCCCCGCTTTAGCGACGCGCCGGCCTGACAAGGGGCGAGGCAGGGACGAACACCCCCTTAAATAACTCCCCTTCCAGAAGGACCATGGTTCCCGGATGCACCCCAGCTCGGCGAACCCTCAGAAACTGAGCCATGTCCTTGCAGAGGTCCCAGTTCTTGTGATGTTCTAGCCACGCAGCGCCCCCCACCAACACTGATAGACACGTGGGGGGGGGCACATGCAGGCACAGCAGAGACCTAGAGATGTGGTCACACACTTCAGACACTGCCACTTGAGCTGACAGGCAGGAAGCCACCCTCTTAGACACGTGCAAACACAGCTACCCAGTCACACTCCTGTTCACTTAGAACCCTGCTCTTGGGTCTGTCTGTAGACACACTCAGCTACCCACATGTACACCCAGACACACAGAACCGCACACAGCCGGGGAGCACACATAGGCACCCAAGTCACGTCCGCAAGGCCTTTCAGCCACATGTGGTCATGCACACTCAGACACACGCACATTTTCGGATCCACACGCAGACCTCGTCCACACACACCCAGGGCAGGGAGGCCCTCTCGCTTGGGGAATGGCACCTGGACACACGTCAATGCTGGCTCACACCCTGCCTGGCACACACAGTCCCCAGAGCCCCCTCCAGGTCCCCTTGCCTGGCCCCACTCTTTAAGCTAAAGGGGGCGGTGCCACTGAATCAACTTTTCCCATCTCTGGATTCAAAGGGTAGGAGTGTAATTAAAACCAGATAATTAATGAGACAATATTCCTCCAGCTACATCTTTAATGAACAAACCCCTTCAGGGCAGCCTCTTCTTCTAGGCTCATTAAAGAGAAGAAAGTTGGGCGGCTCACGGACTTCCCAGCACGTTAATAACGAATCGGGAGTGGGTGCCTGGGCCGGGAGCGCGGGAGCCACAGCCGGGCGCCCTGGCTCTGGTCCTCCCACCACCACTTTGTCCCTCTGCCTGCCCCCGCTCCCACCCCTGATTCCCCACCGCGCCTGGTCCCACCCTCTCTGGCTACCCTCCAGCAGTCCCAAAAGCCGCTGTTCAGTGAACTCCCTGCTCTGTCTGGCTTCTCCCTGGCGGGCTCTCCAGCACTAGGCAACCTGCGCTCAGACGCCGCAGAGGGTCGGGCCACCCAGCTTCCCTCCCGCGGGGCTCTGCGCGCTCCAGTCTCTCTGGCTGGGTAGGGACGGCTCTGTTCAAGGGAAACCGAGGCAAGGTAGGGGCCAGAGTCTCCCTCTGAACTTCAAGGCCCTGGCGGATTGGCCTAGGACTGGCATTGGAGCTGCAGTCCCAGGAAGGAGGGGTTGGGAGGGGGGCGGTGGAACTGGCGGTGAGGAGTGGGGGGTTGGGATAGAGATCACTTCATTTTCCACGCTCGCCCTCGCTCACTCTCAGGAACGCGCACTAGCAATCACATGCATGTGCACAGAGCGTGCATACACAGACCCGCCCTCTTGTTCGTGCACCCAGGTGTGGGATCGCGAGGACTCGGGTCCAGACGGCGCGGCCCGGGCAGCCCGGAGAACCTGGCTTGGGCCTTCCCCCCGCTGCGTGAGGTCGCCCTTGCTCCACTCGTGTCCAGGGTGGGAATCTTCGCTCGGCACGCATCCTCCCGGGCCTGGAGCCGACAGCTCAGCCGGAAAAACTAGGAGCGAGCAGCGTAATGGGGGCCCAGGGCCCGGGGAGCCCTAGTCAGACCCAGGCGGGGGCGGTAGTTCTGGCAGCGGCTTTGGCGGAGGCGCTAGTGTTCGCCTGAGCTGGCTTTTAGGGATGAGTTATGTGGCAATGAGCGAAGTAAATCTGCATGCGCAAAAGATGCTAATTACTCTTAATAGCCTACCCAGACGCCCCGAGACTGGAAACTCAGAAACGTAAATCTGCTCCCGATAAATATTTTTAATTGTGAGATTTCCTGGAAAGAAGGCTTTGGGTGTGCGGGCCGAGGCATTTGGCTTTGGAGGGAGGGAAATAGCCCCCACTCGGCAAGCGGGGTCCGGAGTCAGGGCCCGGCGCAGGGGCGCCAGGCGCGCGGGCCGAGCGACCTGAGCCCGGCTGGCCGGCGCTGGGTAAAGTTAGTGATGTATCGCATTAATTACCAGTGTGAGCTGCAAATGGTTCGAGGCCCAGGGAAAATTAATGGGAATCCAAATTCTAATTATGTAGCTGTTGTTAAAGAGTTTAACTAGATAGTCACGGAGAAAATTGGATTATGCATAGAAATATGCAGCCAGCGCGCGTGGTCCGGGGGATGGGTCCGGGGACTTTCAGCCAGGCCACCCCCTGCCCTGGAGGACACTCCTCCACTCAGAGGAAGGAAAAGACCCACCCCCGCCCCAGCGTATAAATAAAAATCCCCCGTTTTCCAATGACAGTGGCAGGGCGGGTCTCAGGATGGGAGGAGAGGCCGAAGCTTGCTGATGCGCGTGCTTGGATGCGGGGTCGGTGTGGAGGTCCGGGGTTCCTTGGTCTCTCGGTCTGGGTAAGCGTTTGTGCCCATTTCTCAGGTCGTCTCCGGGTCTCAGCGAAATCTTCCTGCACCTCTTTCTGATAGTCATATAATTACATCTGGGCGCTTTGGACTTGTATTTTTCCCACTGTCCGTGTAAGGAAATAGCCACCAGCCGGAAGCCCAATTACACCCGATGTCTCGTCATTCACTTTATTAAGGACCCAGGATATGTTTCCATTTTCGCAGGAAATGAGGTCCGATCAAGCAGCACTAATACCTCGGCCTCGGGGAGGGGGGCGGGGACTCTCAGGGGCGGGTTCCAATCCCCCAGAGGCCCCACTGAGGGCGGGGGCGCCTAAGCTTCGAAAAGGGTGGGGCACTTTGGGGCGACAGACACCCAGTTCTCCACTTCTCCCAATTTCCCCCAGAATCCTAGATTCATTCTGTCCCGGGACATCCACTCCAACAGGCCCACACTCTCAGGCATCCCAGCGTGGGGGGCCTGGAGCTTCCGCCACGCTGGCCCTTTTGGGGGCGGGATCCGAGGGTCTGGGGAGTTGAGGGGACATTGCAGCCCCCAAAGGTTAAGTTAGCGTCCTTTCAAGCCCTCCTACCCCCCTCCCACGAGCTTGGTAACCTCTGAAGACGCTACTAAAGCCTACGGAGCTGGGCGGGTAGATCCGGATGGGGGGGAGGGGGGAGCAACACCTCTCCGTCCCAGTCGTCTCCCCTTTCAGTCTCTGATTCCGGATTTCTATCTCCCTTTCAACAAGAACGCAACGTCTCCCCGCCATCCCCCTACTTTAGAAAGGAAGCGGGCGGGTCCAGATCTTGCCCCGAGCTCCAGTCCGCCAAGCCAGACGGTGCTCTGTGCGTCCCGGCCGCGGGCGGATTCTAGCGCCCCTCCTTGGACCTCGATTTCCTAGAGCACCGGATGGGATTAACGCGTGCGCTGCCGGCAGGGCGACCCTCGGTCTCTCCAAGCCTTCCCTTCCCTCCACACAGGCTCCCATTTGAACTCGGAAAGGGAGGAGATGGGGAGGGGTAGGAAGGACCTCCGGGATGGTCTGGAGGGAAGACCTCAAGATCGGGGCATCAGAGTCTCAATACTTTGCAGGTGGTGGCTAGAAGCCAAACTGGGACAGGAGGGATCAGTTCAGGGAAGGCCAAGCAGAGAAGGACGCATGGCCCCCGGCCGTCCCTGAGAGACTTACTCTGATCTGGGAACTGGGTCTGGGTCAGATGCGTTTAGAGAGCGTCCCCCTTTCCTCCTGGGCTCTGAGGGGGTAGGGGGCCCTTTCTCAAAGCTTGGGGCCAACTCCCCAGTGTCAGCAGACGGTGTCCGAAGGAAAAGCAAAGGAAGGGAAGCCAAAGATTCAGAGATTACAGCCCATTCCATCTGGGTCGCCCGGGGTCTGGAAAGACCCACAGATCTGGTGGAAACAATCACGTGCACGAGCTTGGATTGTTTATTCCGGGGTTGAATTCAGATTCTGAATTCTCCCAGTGACCTCAAAACAGAACTCAGATCCAGACAGACAGGTGGGCCAACAACAGACTAAAAGACCGAGGATCCTCCATTCTTTTCCAGCTCCTGGAGAGGGTCTGGGCGATCCTTCCTCCGTTTTCGCCTATGTGAGCAGTGCCTTTTGCTCCTTCTCCTCTCCCCCTTCCAGCCCTCCTAGGAACCAAGGCTGCTTCTTAGCCCCTCAAGTACAGAGCTGTCCCCTGTTTCAGTGAGGACGGTCCTTGGACCGCAGCCGGCTCCTTCCTGCAGCCCTCGAGGGGTCTCCCAGCGAGCCCCCTCCACCTGATCCATGCTTCAAAAAGCCAGCGCCTCTCTATGAAGCGGACTTCGAGCGCCACCTAGCGGCATTTGTGGAGACGCGCAGCAGCAGCGTGCGCCGTCCTGCCACCGCTCCTTCTCCTACCCCTTCTGGAACCCTAAGTGCGACTCAATCCCACACACACAGCACAAGCTCTTACGTGAGCACGCATCACCTCCACTTCCTGGCCCCAAGCCATTAGGAGAAGGCCGCGGCAAGGCAAGGAAGAGCAGGCGTATGGCTGAGGGGGCGGGGAGTGAGGGCTTCCCTGGAAACTCGCAGATGCTGGGGAGGACGCCCTTTCAAGAAATTGGGTATGGGATGGAGCTAAGAAATGGGCCACCTCACGTCTGCTGCTGGGGAGGAAAATGGGTCCTCCTGGGGGCATCGCAAGAGGACACTCCTCCTTTTAGGTGAGCTCCTAAAGGGAAGATTATGAGCCCGTAGTCATCCCTATTCCTACCCAAGCCCAGCCCTCCTCTGCAGGCACCTGGACAAGGATCAGAACCCTCCCGGGCTCTCACAAGTTGAGGTTCTTGCAACCGCCTCTGTGCTGGAAAGGTTAGGCAAGAGCTCCCTCTGCTGTCCATAGTTGGGTCCTGCTGCAGGCTGCCGTGCGGAGCGGCTTCAAAATTCAGACCAGTACAGCAGGATGTGCTTCTCTGATCTAGATTTGATGTACTAGCAGTCATCTTAGCTATCCCTCTGCCTTCTGGAGGGGAGCCTGGATCCTAACTTTTCCAAGTTCGGATGTTTCCAAAACATCCTTTTCCAAGATGGGCAGAAGAGGTTTCTCTGGTCTTCATGGGTTTGCACAGGGAAGAAAGGACTCGGTCCTGCTGAGTTCCCCCCCCCCCCCCCATTAGTTCTATGCCAATCTTAGTTCTTCCCATTCTGCCTCTGGGCCAGCTGTCCGCCTGCTGATATGGTGCCTGGAAAGTTAGAAATTTCTTTCTCTACAGTAAGACTGTTAAGCTTGACAGCAGGGGCTGTATCTGCTCATTAGCACTCTACAGATGGAAAGGTCAGGTGAGGAGAGTGCCAACCGTTTCTGGGTGGTAACCATCCACTCCCTGGCAGAAAACCCACATGAGGGCACTCACAATGCCTGAAACACCCTGATTCCCTGATACACCAAATAGTCCCTCCCGCTGACCCAGGTTGCTGCCATCCATTGACACTGACCCCCCTGACCACAGCCACTCTGGCCCAGAGACCCTCTCTTGAGATCTCCCATGGCACATTTCCCTTCCCTGCATAACTAGGAGAAGCAAGGATCAGCGTGGGCAGGAATGCTAGGCCGACGTGAGAGAAGGCCGTCTGTGAAGGTCACTCTTGAGTCTTTAACCCTGATTTTGTGACTGTCCATAGAGAAGACGGCGAGAGGGCAACGTGTGCCTGTGTGTGTGACGGAAGGACAGATAGGCTTTGAAGGTTCTCCTGTGACACGAGATCTGGTGACAACCTTTCATTTGAGGCGATGCTCTATGATTGTGGATAGGTGTCCCAGAGTTCGGATCCAGCGCACCCCCCCCCCCGCCCACCTGCCATGTCCAAAACACAGGGCTCCCATCTAGACGCTGATCAGAGTGAGCCACGGTGCTGGGAATTTCCATGTACTTTAATCAGCCCAAGAAAATGAGAGTCCTTAAACCCAAGCAGTAGAAGCGGGGAGAGGTGAAAGAGAGTCTTCTGACCTTTCCCATTCTTTCCTGTCCTCTCTCCAGATCTTCAGTAGTCTCCCATAAGGGGATAGTGCCTCCAACCTCTTTGGAGTGTGGACATTTTGGGGTCCTTGGAGTCACTGCACTTACATGGGGGGGGGAGACTCTGAGTCCCCTTCTTCTCCACGCAGGTCAAGGAGGAGGAGGAGGCAGCTGGGGAGGGGCTGCTGGGGGGCCTGGTCCTAGGCTAAGCTGAGCCTGAGAAAATGCCCATTTCAGGGCCCTACCCCAGAGCCATGGGAATTCCTGGGAGTGGGACCTGCAAGTCTTCCCTGGAATGTAGCAGCCCACTCTCTCTTCACCTCTATTCCAGATTCTTGGGGAGGTTTTAAGTTTTTTTTATTTGAGAGAGAGAGCAAGCATGTGCACCCCGGGGGTGGGGAAGAGCAGTGGGAGAGGGAGAGGGAGTCTCAAACTGACTTCCTGCTGAGCGACCCTGAGCTCATGACCTGAGCCCAGATCAAGAGTGGGATGATTATCCAACCGAGTCCCCCAGGTGCCCCTCTTTCCCAGATTCTTAAGGTCACCAGTCTGTAAGCAGTGCAAAAGCTCTCCTCTTCCTATCCATTCCTCCTGGAACCAGTCAGCCCAGGTTGGAGCCTGTAACCTTCTAGCTGTGGGACCTGGGCAAGTCACTCCATCCCACTGAGCTTCCTCATCTGTGAGCTGGGGACAGTGATGTCTACCTCAGCATTTGCACTGAGGACCAGATGAGTCTGTCTCCAAAAGGAACTTTGTAAAAGGCACATTTCTTTTTTCTTTTCTTTTCTTTCTTTTTTTTAAAGATTTTATCCATGTATTGGACAGAGAGAGAACAGGAGAGCACAGGCAGGGGGAGCAGCGGAGGAAGAGGGAGAAGCAGGCTTCCCGTGGAGCAAGGAGCCCGACGCAGGACCCTGGGATCATGACCTGAGCAGAAGGCAGTCGTTTAACCAACTGAGCCACACAGGTGCCCCTAAAAGACACGTTTCAGTACAAATGCTGATTATTATTCAGGAATTTCAGTGCCAGGGATAAGGTGTTAATTAGTCCAGGAAAGTCTCCTAGGTGGGGGAGATAAGCCCCTCCTTTGGGATTTCTCTGAAACTCCTTCCACTGTTTCCTCCCAGCTCCCCTTTCCCACCAAAGAAATGTAACTGATCTCTTTGGACAGCCACACCCTTACCCTTCCCATAAAGGAATTGGGTTTATCTAGTGGCTTTAATATTAATAAAGGGCTGTGCACCTGTCTGGGTGTAGGGGGATCTTGATAAAACAACCACAATCATCACCACCACCACCACCACATCGCACAGGTTGAGCCCAGATTTAGGAGTTCTAAGGGGAAGGGCCCTGAGCCGTACCTTTCCATCATGGCCTCCAGGCAATTGGAATTCCCTTGTCCCCGAGACCCACCGCCCTAGACTATCTGATGTTATTAATGAGAAGCAGGCAGTGAGGCCCTACCAGAAAATCTTCCCCAGAGACTTTCTTTCTCAGGTTTCTTCTAAGGCAGAGGCTGAGGTTGGAGTAGGGAGTAGTGAGCTGGGCAGACCAGGGGGACAACAACCATTGGCTTTAGTATGACAGGAGGCAGGTCTCGTGGAAAGAGCTGGGCTTTGAGGTGTGGGGATGGAGAGCTTTGTAAGGGTCTCACTCCTGCTAGCCTGAAAGTCTGGGCCAACTTCCTGGACCTCCTGGCACCCCAGTTCCTTCATCTGCAAAATGGGAGAGACCCCTAGACTGGCTCTGCTCCAGAGTGGCCCCAAGTGGCCTCTGTGTCCAGAGAGGGGCTCACGTCTTCACAGAGACGTGCACATGTGCGTGGGAATATTCTGTGGTAGTACCTTGTAAATTTTAAACTGCAAAACTGTTAAAATGTTACTTGATTTTTTTTTAAAGTGTTATCATTTCGGAAATAGAGAGAACATGTGCCAGAGGCGGGCTTGATCCTGGGACCCCAACATCCTGACCTGAGCCAAAACCAAGAGCTGGATACTCAACGGATGGAGCTACCCAGGTGCCCCAAAATGTTACTTGATTTAAATAGCAGACACAGGAGCCCCTGGGTGGCTCAGTCATTAAGTATCTGCCTTCGGCTCAGGTCATGATCCCAGGATGCTGGGATCAAGCCCTGCGTTGGGCTCCCTGCTCAGCAGGGAGTCTGTTTCTCCTTCTCCTCCCTGCTTATGCTCTCTCCTGCTATCTGTCCCTGTTCCTCTCAAATAAATAAATAAAATCTAAAAAAAAAAATAACAAAAATAAACAATACAGACAATACTACCCTTTGGAGAAGGCTGAGGGGCTGTGTCCTTCTTGAGGTATAGTGTGTGCGGGCATGATGGAGGCTGGTGAGCATGCATGGATGCCTCAGGAGCTGGTGATGGGGGCTTTTAATTACACACAGCCTAGCGTGAAAAAGAGGCACTCAATTAGGAGCCTTTGGCCTTTAGGGAGCCACTCCCAGGAGTCTGCCTCCTTGGCTACTGGCCTTCGAGGGACTCATATTTGGGACTTAGGCAAGGGGAGACCCATGGTCACCTCTTAATGACACATTAAAGGATAGCTGAGCTGCTGTAACAACGGGGCCGGCAAATACAGAGGCTAAATGGGATGGATGTCTATTGTTCACCTCATGACAATGTAGTGTATAGATCTCTCTTCTGTATACTGTTGTAACTAAGAGCAGACTCTGGAACCAGGTTGCCTGGGCTCAAACCCAGCCCTTTGTGACCTTACAGAAGTTACTCAACCTCTCTGTGTCTCTGGTTCCTCATCTGTAAAGCTAGAATGGTAATAGACATGACATAGTAAACCTACCTCAGAGGATTGTCGTGAAGGTTAAATGAGTTAAGTCCAAAAACTTATTTATCGAGTGCCTGCTCTTTGAGCCCATGGTGGCTCCCATCAGTGGGGTCAAACTGGCTGCTCTGGCTCCTTCCATCACATCTGCCTCCAAGTCAGGGGGAAGAAAGAAAGGGCAGTGAGGCTCCTGGGTGGCTCAGTTGGTTAAGTGTCTGCTTTTGGCTCAGGTTATGATCTTGGGGTCCTGAGATCAAGTCCTACCTGCCCTGGGCTCCAGGATCAGCAGGCAGTCTGCTTCTCCTTCTCCCTCTGCCCTCCAGCCGCCTCTGCCTCCGCTTGTGCTCTCACTCTCTCTCAAATAAATAAATAAAATCTTTTTAAAAATTAAAAAAGGAAGAAGGAAAGGGCAAAAGGAGCAATTATCCATATTATCCATTCCTTCTAAGGTCATGACCTAGAAGTGGCATACCTCTGACTCCTTTGTGAGGCTGGGAAGTAGTCTTCGGCTGTGTGATCCTGTGCCAGCTAAAAACTCACGCACACTAAAGAAAAGAAGGAGACAGCAGATCTTGGTAGACAACAAGCAGTGCCTTCTCTCCTTCTAGGGACAGTCGCATCTTACCCACATACAGCCCTGAGGAAGACAGGAACAGAAGGGAGAGAGGGGGAGCCTGAGGGGAAAAAAGCTAAGAGGGATCACTCAAGAAGGGAAGTTGCTGAAACAGGGATGAGTTGATGGGAAAGGAGACACCAAGACTGGGGCTGCTAGCTTGTGGCCAGCATCTGGGGCCAAGGAGATGTCATGGGTATGTGGATACCCATGCGCATAAAAATGTTTATGCGTCTGGGTCTTTATATTCTGCCACTCCCTCTGGGTTCGGAGTAAAGGTCAGTGGCCATTCTCTACTGGGAGAAAGGGCAGGTTATTTTGTGTGCTAGCCTAAGCCCAAGAGGAGGAAGACTAAGAGTATGCTGGGGGGTGCTGGGAGAGTCCTGGCCAGTGAGAGGCCAGAAAGAAGTGGGCCCAGGTTTTTTGTCACCGAGGGCAATGCGCTGAGATTCCTGAGGATTCCAGGGGAAGCAGCTGATGGGGCTGCTCCAGCTGGGCGAGTCTGCCCTCTGACCTGGGGGACAGGGCCAAGGGCAGCTACAGGAGGCCACCGATGAGTGGAGAACTTGAAGGCAGAGGGACAGTGTGATGACACTGAAAATTACAAACCTTCGTCCTCTCCATCATCTCAACCTGTTGTCCGGCTCTGTGCGGCCAGTGTCCGTAAGGTGACAGGAACCTCCAGTCCCAGGATTCCTACCCAGTGCCCAGTATCCCCGGCAAGTGGGGACACAATTGTGTGGGTGTGTGTTTACGTGTTTTCCTGAGTGGTGATGATATAGAGTGCTTTTATCTGATTCCTAAAGGGTGTGTGACCCAACAGAAGTTAATAGCAACAATTTCCTTTGCTTGGGGCGCCCGGGTGGCTCAGTCGGTTAAGCATCTACCTTCGGCTCAGGTCATGGTCCCAGGGTCCTGGGATGGAGTCCCGGGTCAGGCTCCCTGCTCGGCGAGGAGCCTGCTTCCCCCTCTTCCTCTGCCACTTGCCCTGCTCACTGTCTGTCTCTCTAATAAGTAAACAACATCTTTTAAAATTTCCTTCTCTTTTCCTCGAATCTGCTGGGAGGAAACCACCTTGATTGGATTTCGAAGCTCCTGACTGCATATAAATGTTTGTGCAAGTTAAGTTTGAAGAGGAGCAGGAATTCTGGAGCCCTTGCACCTTGGAGGACAGCCGGTCAGCAAAAGGCTGAGGCCTGGGCCAGAGAAAGTGGAGAACAGGTGATGAGGGAGCAGGAGGCTGGCTGAGGACAAAGCAAAAGCTGGCGCCTTGCACCCCCCCCTTCCATCCGCTCCCCTCCATAGGTGTAGCATTCCTCAGGCACCCTTGACTGCCATAAAATAAATAGTTAACTTGCTGAGATCACAATCCTACAAGACAGGAGTCTCCCTTGGTTTGCAAATGTCCTTGAGATTACAACAAAGAAGTTACCTTGTCAATAGCCCAATTTCCAAAGACACAGAACTCAGTTCCTCAAGCCTAATGTTACCCTCCCCTCCATAAAAACCGAAGGAGGTGGAGGTAGAAGGAAAAGTAAATAAAGTTAAATTTCTTCTAAACCTAAATCTCATTAACAAGGATGCTTGATAGCAGGAATGTAACATTCCACCAGACTCCCAATTGTCTTTAAACCTAAATCTCATTAACAGGGATGCTTGATAGCAGGAATGTAACATTCCACCAGGAGACTCTCAATTGTCTTTACTTGATAGTAACTAAGCCTTCAATATTCTGATAGTATTCTTTGCCCCAATAGCCCTTTGTCCTCACCTACCCAACTCCTACGTATATAACCAACCACCCCTCACAACCCGGGGGCGGCCGCATCTCTGCCTGCCCACGGGCCCTGTCCCTGTGCTTTAATAAACCACCATTTTGCACCAATGACGTCTTAAGAATTCTTTCTTTAGTCAGTCGGCTCCGAACCTCCTCACCCCACCGAACCTGACTTAGGTTCTGGGACTTCATCACAGGGATCGGGTGGGGGAAGCCATGCCTTTCCCAGCAGGAGGCTCTCTGGAGGAAGGGGTTGCTCACTGTTTTGTGGACCCCAGCCAGAGAGGGAGGTCAGAGTGAGGGAAGCCCAGAGGACCCAGAGGACCAAGAAAGACACAGCAGGACTTGGGCCTTAGCAGTGGCCGTAAGATCTTGCTGGCTTCTTCGTTCTCTTCAGCTCCAGCCGTTTGCAAGTCTGGATTCCAGGAGGCAAGAGACTTCAGACAACCCATTCTTTGGAAGCCCGTGATGGGCTTTCAATGTATATCTGTTGACTGAATGATTGAATAAATAAAGCAAAATGGCTTCACGAGAGTTCGGCCGTATTAATAAAAAACAGAGAGATGCCAGGCGCCGTAAGTCGTTCGAAGCTCGTTTGGCAGGGTCCTGTGTCACTTCCACGAGTGGTTGTGCTGTGATTGTCCAGAGCCTCACACGTGACTACCTCATTCAGTCCCTGGAGTGACCTCAGGCCATAGGCATCAGGAGCCAGGATGCTCCTGGTATGGATGGTGGATGGTGACATGAGGCTGGGGGGCTGGGACACTTGCCTGGTGTGACGACGGTGCGCAGGTGATCAGACTCAAACCTGCTTCCTGAGGCTGCAGAGCTCACGCTCAGCTCTTCCTACAGGGTCACGGTGGCCAGCTCGCCCTTCTCCTCGGGCTGACCAGGTTGCAGACTATGTGGACAGGGTCACAGCTTCCCTTTCACCATCTCTTCCCCTCCTCCCAGGTGAGGTGGCATTGACTCTGCAGCTTCTTGCAACTCCGAGTGTGGTCCTAGTTGCCACAGCCTCCACATCACCCTCGAGCCAGTTAGAAAGGCAGAAACTCGGGCTCCAGACTGCCCAAACTGATGAATCAGAATCTGCATTTTGACAAGATTCATGTGCACATCCGGATCCCGGGAAGTTCAGCTTTGGATCTGCCTGCTGGCTGCAGGTAAGGGAAAACCCTGGCTAACCTGATTTGTAGGAAGCCACTTCCCTAGGGATGCTGGGGCAGGGATGCCTGTCTCCTTCCAGAAAGGCAGCTTCTCTGGTTCTCTGTTCCATTTGCCAGGACGTCTCCTTTCCAAATCCTCCCTCCTCTTTCCACTGGAAAGCCAGTCCTCCTGTCCTCCCCTACGTCCCTGTGTTAACTATTTTTTTTTTAAGTAAACTTTTAATTTCAGAATAATTTGAAATTTACAAAACAGTTGCAAAGGTAGCACAGAGAGTTCGCATAGACTCCTCCACCGGTGCTCCCTCTTGTTACTCTCTCCCAGTGCGTGTGTCCCAGCTCAGGAAGCACACTGGTGTATTGCTACCCACCAAACTCCACTCAATTTCACTTGAGTTTCCACGAACCAGGATTCTCTCCCGGGTCCCACACTGCATTTAGTCACCACGTCTCAGTGTCGTCTGTGCTGTGACAGTTGCTCAGACTTTGCTGTGTTTTGTTTGTTCGTTTTATGCCCTTTCCCCTTTGGAGAAATACTGGGCCAGGTATTTTGTAGAAGGTCTCTCCATTTGGCTTGTCTGGTGGTTTTCTCACCGTTAGGCTGTGGGTGTGGGTTTGGGGAAGAAGACCGCAGAGGCAAAGTGCCCTTCTCATCACATCACACAGGGGGACATGTCACCAAGAGGACTCCTACTGATGATGTCATGCTTGATCATGCGGCTAAGGGCCTGCCCCACCTAACTTTCCCTTTCTTCTTTCCCTGAGTCTCTATAGCTCCCCCTCCTGGTGATTCACCACTGTTTCAGTAATTAATAATAGGTTTGGGCACAACATCTCTGAGAGCCACTCTGGGGGGGGGGGGGGGGGGCTGGCTTCATTCTTATTCCATTTAGGTTGCTGCTTGATGCTTTCGCTACTGGAGAGGTGTCTTGTTGAGACATATCTTCTGAGGCGCCTGGGAGGTTCAGTCGTTAAGCATCCGCCTTAGGCTCAGATCACGATCCCAGGATCTTGGGATCGAGCCCCGTGTCAGACTCCCTACTCAGCGGGGCACCTGCTTCTCCCTCTCCCACTCCCCCTGCGTGTGTTCCCTCTCTCACTGTCTCTCTCTGTCTGTCAAATAAATAAAATCTTAAAAAAACAAAACAAAAACAAAAACACAACACATCCTCTGCCAACAAGTGCCCTGACTAAATGCAGTTGGTGATATTTTCCATGTAGAAGAGTAAGACCAAATAGAAACATTTTGCTGTCCTCCCTGCTGTGAGCTTGTAGTCCACCTGTGCTCTGCAAGCAGCCTCCATCCCCACCTGAGGGAGACGTTGCCGAGTGATCAAGTGATCGTGGAAGAAAGAGAAGTTAAAGTCATACAACAGGGGCTCCTCTGGGAGACTGGGAATGCAGGAAAGGAGACTCTGCCCTCTGGGTGGAACGGATGTCATCAGAGTCCTAAGTACAGGGTGGGAAGAGGTGCCCAAGACTCACCCTGACCTGCCTCAGGCCCTGAAACCCTACTCTCTGCCTCCCCTAGTGTCAAGAATCATCTTCAACTTCCAGAATTTTCCATTTCAGAGCTAAGTCTATATGGTTGGTTCCCGGTTTATTCAGAGATACTGAAATATTGGCATTTGTCCTTACTGAAAGGGCAAATTATGATGTACATGCCAGGCTGGAGTCTGCCCATGGAATACTCTGTATGTTTCTTTGCCACCCTGCACAGGATGCATGATGGTTTCTGGTAATATAGCACCAGTTCTCCTTCAGGAGTGGTAGAGGGCGGTGGGGGGAAGGAAGGGGCAGTCGGCTGCCACCACCACAAAATCTGGTTGTTCACAGGAGAACCACTGTGGAAGAATGTTCTGTGCTCTCATTTGGGAAAAACCTGCCCATTGATCCAGCTGGACACACCCTGGAGCCACACACCTTCCAACAAGGAGAGGTGAGGAGCAAACAGATGTCCCAAGGCTATCGGCAGTGGTTTTCATCAGTTCTATTTAATGGCGGTGGCTGGAAACCCACCCAAAGCAGCAGCCTCTGACCCTTCCCCTGAGGTGGGCGGCAGAAGCCGGAGTATGATCAGGCCTGGCTGGCTGGAACAGGGGTGAGCACTGACCCAGACTGGGCCCTGAGCTATTCTGATTTGGAAAGGGCTAGAGAGTGAGTAGAACATGTCTGTGGCCACACAGCAACCACGTTCAGCCTCGTGTGTGGAGAACTGAAGGAAGCTGGTCTTAAGTAAGATGCTTGAGACCGTGGGGCCCAGAGAGAAAAGGGCTGCCTGGATTCTCGGCCTTCCTGGGGCCTGGGTGTGTCACTTGTCCCAGCGTTCCAGCGGACACCTGTCCTTATAATAACTACCCTTTTTGTCTCAGCCTGAGTGGGTTTCTGTCACTTATACCCCCACCCCAAAAAGCCTAAGATGGGGGGGTATGGGAGGGATTCAGGGAATATCACAGAAAGCAAGGGTGGGAAAACACTGAGGCTTAGGAACTAGAAAAATCACGTCTCTCTTTCTCAGTCTGCCCATCTGGTGCTTTTCTTGCCCCCATTTATCTGAACAGACCAGTTTTCTTTTTTGTTTCCATGAATAAATTCCCAACCAGGGCGCCTGGGTGGCTCAGTCAGTTAAGGTTAAGGGTCTGCCTTTGGCTCATATCATGATCCCAGGGTCCTGGGACCAGGTACCACATCGGGCTCCTTGCTCAGCAGGGACCTGCTTCTCTCTCTGCCTGCCACTCCCCCTGCTTGTGCTCTCTCTCCTTCTGACAAATAAATAAAATCTTAAAAAAAAAAAAAAAGTAGCCCCAAAGGAAAAGCAGGATGGATTAGCTCACATCACTAATTTGATCAGAATGAAAAGGGCTTCAGGAACAACTGGATCCAGAAACAGCAACAATGTCACTGGAGATCTACTCCTATTTGTGTTTGCCTCATTCCCCCATACTGGGCCTTTATGTGGGCTATAGGGAAGGCTGACAATGCTAGGCTTGTATCACCTCAACTGGTGACCCCAGGGTAAAGAAGGGGCTCTGTCTCCTGTTACCTGTACATAAGTTAAGGACCCAATCTGAGTCAAGTTCCCCTTCCTTGGGCTGGTCACGGTAGCCAGGAGGGCAAGGATAGTGTGATGGCAGCCCCATTGTCCACATGGAAGGGAAGGGGGTTCCTTAAAGAATAGGGCTGGTTGGGAGGATCCACTGTGCATGGTCTGCAGTATGATCCCTTTCAGGGGCTAAGAGGGGGGCAGATGGAATAGCAAAGCTGAGTGAGAAAGATGGAAACAGTGGCTCCAGATCCTTCTCTTCTGTCTTCCAGATCAGCTCCCCCTCAGAGCTCTGTCTCTGCAGATCCGAATCCTTCTGCCAACAGCTCTTTTGCTTCTTTGTGTTCTTGTGCTCCCTCCAACTTCAGTCTCCTGCTGTGACTCATTCTGCCGGGTGCAGCCCACAGCTCCGGGGCCCTCCCTTACCTCTGGAGGAAGATTCTGAGCGAGAGCCTGTAAGTCTCCCTGTGGGTTGGTATTGTCCACTGGGGCCAGAGGAGGTCAGTTTAGGGCGGACATGGTCTGTGCCTGGTATAGCATCACTGGCCCAGTGATCCTGGCCTGAAGGATCCCAAGCCGAGATGATTTCTGTCCCAGGGAGAATCTTCAGAGTAGCCCTTCCAGCAGCAGTTATAAGTTCCTCTCTATGTTGACGTCTGTCATCCCCAAGTCTTAAGTAAAGTTCTGTCAAATGCTAACAATAACAGAAAGACATTAGAGGTCAGGGGCCTGCAGGCAAACTCTGCCTTCAAAACCGAGACACGGGGAGACATCCGGATTACTTCACAACTCCAGTTGTCTCTCAAACAAGTCTGTTCAGACATCTTCAAATATGCATTTTAGCACTTCTCTCCGCCAGAGTGTTGACACTCCGGCTGGCTTCCCCAGGGCTGAGTGATGCCTCAGCGGGTCTGTGTAGCACTTTCCTGGTGCTCGGAGGCGCAGGCATCGCCAAGAGGCAGGAGAACGAGCCAGAAGAGCATTCCTGCTTCTCAATCAGTACCTTTTCTGTTTGCCAATCCCTCAGCACAAACCACTTAACACACGTGGACCAATCTGTCCAGACTTTCCAAAGATACAATGCTTGGGGGTGAGGGAGAAAGGACAGTCCCCCCCCCACCTTGGCTGTGACTTCCTATTCCCCTCCCTCTCAGCTCTGCCTGGGAAGATTCTGGGAGTGGACAAGAAAGCAGAAGCTCGGGGACCTCAGGGAAGCCAGAGGATGGGTCTCATGGACAGCCCGGGGCTGTGGCGGCCTGTAGGATCCACTGTCCTGCAAAGGTGTGGAACAGCAACACTCAGAATCTAATTTAGTCCCAGGCTGTGTTAATTCAGCAATTTCCTTTTAGCAGCCTTCTTATTTTGAAAATATTAAACCTACAGAAAAGTTAAAAGAATAGTATAATAAACTCCCAAATGCCCTTTACCAAGATTCACGAATATTTTACTACATGGGCTATGTATATATATTTTAAAAGATTTTATTTATTTATTTATTTGACAGACAGAGATCACAATAGGCAGAGAGGTAGACAGAGAGAGGAGGAAGCAGGGTCCCCAAGGAGCAGAGAGCCCGATGCGGGGCTCGATCCCAGCACCCTGGGATCACGACCTGAGCTGAAGGCAGAGGCTTTAACCCACTGAGCCACCCAGGCATCCCTACATGGGCTATATTATGTCTCTCTTAGACACACACAGACACACACATGTAAATCATTTTGGTACCGAACTATTTGAAAATAAGTTTCAGACACTCTAACACTACATCCCTAAACACTCAAGCACATATCTCTTAAGAAGAAGGACATTTCCTTACCTGTCCTTAGGACAACTCCCAAGTTAAGGACCTGTCACTGATACACTATAATCTTTTTTTTTTTTTTTTTTTTTGGTTTTTAAAAGATTTTATTTTTATTTATTTATTAGAGAGAGAGAGAGCATGAGTTGGGGGGAGGGGCAGAGGGAGAGGGAGATGCAGACTCCCCACTGAGCAGGGAGCCTGACCTGGGACTTGATCTCAGGACCCTGGGATCATGACCCTAGCCGAACACAGACACACAGCCGACGAAGCGACCCAGGCGCCTGAAGTATTTGATTCTTGAAGCTAGAAGATATCTACATTGGTTTGAGGAGAGCTGTTATCTTCAGAAGTCTTTCTGTAAATCACTCTTCTTGAGAAGTTCTCCTTTTCGGGATTTATCCAGGTTTGCAAGAAATTGTTCAAAAACTTTTATATAAGGAGCTAGACTGGTCTTCTTATAATCTCTGGTTCTACGTTTGATATCAGAATCGGCTTCATTTCCTTCTTTTCCCTCATCATTAGTGGAAATGGCATCCAATTCACGGCAGAGAGAGCTTATGGTTGGAACAGTAAATGGATCAAACTGTTCCACTTTCTGTAAATCAATAGGCACAGAAATACGACCTGTTCTAGGATGAAACACCAAAGGAGCTCTTCAGTAAATGATTGATTCCTTTGCTAATATTGATGTCCAGCCATGGGAAACAGTACTGGAGCATGATCTCCCATTCCGGCCAGGGTCCACATTTGTCATTTTTGGTACTATCCTGCAAGCTGATGGCTTTCATCAAATATTCCCAACGCTGAAGTGAATTGTGATACTTCGGGAAGTTTTGCTGAAGTGGCTCATGAATTGTTTCAGGAACAAGGGCTAAAATCTTATCCCAGCTTTCTTTATTTTCAAGAATATCTTGCTGACAAAAGGGTGAATTTTTTCACTTAGATGGACTTTCTTTTTAACATCTTGACCACCCTCTACAAGACTCAAATACTCAACTATCCCAGAACGTACTGCAGAGGACAGTTTTCTAACCGATTCATCACAGACCCAACAATGAACACCTCTCCTTCCAGAATATACCCAGAGACGATGCTTAAATCCAAAGTCCTCCTTCAGTGCTTGGTCGATTATGCGTATGGCCATCGTCACGAGGGTCCAGCACTGAGAACATATGTCTGCAGAACTACAACATCTCCTCACATCGTCATAGTCTGTCATATCAATGTCAAACACCAGTTCTTTTTCTTGAGCCTGGAAAGCTCACAGCTTCACTGTATTGTGCTGATTGGGTCTGTGGGAATATACCGCGCCTATATCAATCTTGTATGGATTCATTTTCTGCATCTCCTTTTCCAGCTCACTCTGGTTGTTGAAGGATTGGTAGCGAATGTAAATATCTTTCAATGTGAATGAAAATTCACAGTGTTGAAAGTAATTCTTTATTACTCCGCCATAGTTGAGCCAACAGTAGTACTGGGCATAGGGAAAAAGCCTCCGGTAATAAAGCTTAAGCAGTTCGGGCAGCTCGGCAGGGTCAAACGTCTCCATGGAAGGCTCGACTCACTGTCGTAGTACTGCAAAAATTGGCGGGGGCTGTCACTGATACACTATAATCTAATATACGGTCCTTATTCTAACTTTGCCTCTCCTCCCCTACTGTCTTCTGTAGCAGTTCCCCCCCACCCCAGGTTCAGTACTGATCCAGAATTATCTGTTGTGGTTTTTCTCTTTTTTTGTTTTTTGTTTTTTAAAGATTTTATTTATTTATTTATTTGAGAGAGAGAGAACACAGGCACGGTGTGTGCAGAGGGAGAGGGAGAAGCAGGCTCTTGGTGGAGCAGGGACTCCATTCCAGGATCTTAGGATCATGACCCAAGCCGGAGGCAGATGCTTAACTGACTGAGCCACCCAGGCGCCCCTCTGTTGTGGTTTTTCATCTGGAAAAGTTATTCTCAGTTTCTTTTGCCTTTCATAATATTGACTTTTTGGAAGAGTTGGAATGTCTGACAGGTTTCCTAGGATCCGATTCCCTTTCTGCCATTGGGAAGCAGAGGCCACAAGAATGATGCTGAGTCCTCCTCAGCCTGTCAGGGGTTAAGCACGGCTGTGGAGTCGGACTGCTGGTGTTGGGACATTGGTCCGGCAGGCTACCAACCTGTGTAACCTTGGGTAAATCCCTGAAGCTCTCTGGGTGGGCTTTGCTTTTGTCACTTGGGAAATGGACAGGATAATACCCGCCCCAAGAGACTGTTGTGAGGATGAGACAGGCTAATGCACGGAAAGTGCTTATTGTTCAACGGAGGGACACTGTAGGCCACGGTGAGCCCCAGAGCTTCACTTTCAGGCCCCCAGCCCCAGGGTCGAGTCTACCTGAAGCCAGAACCAGTGACTGCTTATTTGAGAGGCTGGTGGGTGAGAGGAACAGGAAGGATCTCCCCACCCTGTGGGGCTGGGAGGGCCTGGATGACTCACTCACTTGTTTACACTGTTATCTCTCACCTGCTTTCAGAAAGACTTTGAAGTGGCTCATAATTAAGGCCTCAGGTGCCTCAGCCTGCTGGGACGGGAAAGACCATGTTCTGGCTGGAGCAGGCCTGGGCGAGGCTGGCACAGCTAGGCGATCCTGGGAGGAGGGCCTGACTTCCACTCTACTCCGGGGGTGGGGAGTGGGTTGGGGGCAGGGGATGGCAGGGGTGAGTGAGTGGGGGGGGCGGGGAAGGAAGCTGGGTGAGCCCTGACTGACCACCAGGTGCAGAAGGACAGAGGTGACTGGAGGCTTGAAGTGTCCAGATGGAACAAAGGAATGGGGAGGAGGAGCCCTGAAAAGGGCTCCACAAAGACTCTGCAGTCTGGCTGGGCCCACTTTTGATATTTGCTGAGTTGCCGTCTTTGGGCTTAGACCATCCTGTAGGATATTCATGTTGGCCAGCCCTGGGCCCTCCTGCTGCCCCAAGGCTAATGCCCTTGGGGCCCACTGAGAAGCACCAGCTTCTCCTCTGGGGAGGGGCCTCTTCCCTGGGTTCCAGGGGCCTCTGGCCTCGGGCTGAAATGTTTATTAAAGGAAATCTTGTCTTCCTCCTACCCCCTCACCATTCCGCCCCCAGCCTCCCTCCCTCAGCCCTTCTCCAGCAAGAGCTGGGCCCTACCCACCCCCATCTTAATGCTGTCAGGAAGTCCCTGCCCCCATCCTCCATTCTCTGCCACTCAGGGCCCGAGATTTGTCTGCCCCTCCCCCACACCATTTCCTGCCTCTCACCTTGAACGTCCTGACTTGCCCCGCCTCAGCTCTGCTCAGGTTTCCTGAGAAGGCACGGGGATGGCTTCCCGCGCTACACCAAGTTTTGGCAAGTCCTGCCCAACTGACAGACTTTCTGTCACACTTCCCTACAGCTACTTAAACCATACTTTACCTTGTAATGGAATAGCTTCCATTTCCGGAAGTGGAGGGGGCTCACCCAGGCGGGATTAAACATGATGACAGTTCCCAAAGTAGGAGCTGGAATTCAGGCTAAAAAGATGGCAAGATTTGGGGGAGAGAGAATCAGAGTTATAGAACCAGCAGCTGCTGGGTTGTGGTGCTTCCCGAGGGGCAGAGGTGGTCATTGGGCTCAGAGGATCTCCGCCTCCACCCCTGCCCTGCAGAAGGAAACCCTATCCCTGAGATCAAACTTGGGGCAGAAGGAAAACAAAGTGAGAGGGAGCTCAGAGAGTAGAGGAGAGAGTATAAGAGCTAGAGCTGTACCGGTCTAATACCTTGAAGACCAGAGGACAGGCTGGTAGCTAGATTTATTGTGGGGATCATTCTTCATTATTGTATACCTGAAACAGGTACGATATTGTGGGTCAACCACACATTGATAATAAAAACTTTAAAAAAGACTGCTATACAGTGTGCAGGATTTTATATGGAACATAGATTTTTCAACACATTTGGGTAAATACCAAGGACCACACTTGCTGGATCATATGGTAAGAGCATGTTAGTTTTGGAAGAAACTGCCAAATTGTCTTCTGAAGTGGCTGTACCATTTTGCATTCTCACCAGGAATGGATGAGAGTTCCTGTTGCTCCACATCCAGCTTTTGGTGTTGTCAGTGTCCTGGATTTTGGTCATTCTGGTAGGTGTGCAGGGGTATCTCATGGTTTTAATTTCCAATTCCCTAATGACATTGGGTGTAGAGCATCTTTTCATGTGTTCATTTTCCATCTGCGTATCTTCTTTGGTGAAATCTTTTCAGGTCTTTTGTCCATTTTTAAAATTGGATTGTTGGTTTTCTTATTTCTGATTGAAGAGGTCTTTGTATATTTTAGCTAGCAAGACTTGATCAGATGTATTTTTTGCAAATATTTTCTCCTAATCTGTGGTTTGTCTTCTCATTCACTTGGCAGTGTCTTTTGCACAGCAGAAGTTTTTCTTTGTTTGTTTTATTTTAAGATTTATTTATCCATTAGAGAGAGAGAGCACATGCAAGAGAGAGAGAGCAGGGGCTGGGGGGGGGCGGTGTGCAGAGGGAGAGGGAGAATCCCAAGCAGACTCTGAGCTGAGTGAGCCCAACTCTGGGCTCCATTCACTGATGCAGGAGATCATGACCTGTGCTGAAACAAAGAATCAGACACTTAACCTACTCAGCCACCCAGGTGAAACAGTGCACCAGGAGTTTTTAGTTATGATGAAGTCTAGCTTATCAATTATTTCTTTCATGGAGAGTACCTTTGGCATTATATCTAAAGCCATACCCTAGGTCACCTTGGGTTTCTCCTAACCTATCTTTTCATGATGGCTCTTCGGGGAAGCATACAGTTGTGTCTTTACAGAGAAACCACCACCTCATCACAGGGATACCTAGTGAGTACGGCACCCAGATGTTTGATCAGTTGTCACAACAGCTAGAATACACAATCTCAAACAACAAGCTCGGTTCTTAACCATTCATCAGTGAAAACTAGAAGCTGAACTTCTTCACATAGAGGAGCAACACTGGGAAAAGAAGTTGTTCCTGGAAAGCACAGATTCATTTAACAATGAACTTGAAAGGTTGTGTGGTTCACAGGTAAAAGTGGATATAGAGAAAATTGCAGTTGAAATTGCCCAGGCAGAGGAACCGACATGCAGAAGGCAGAAAGTGGCCGCAGAGCAAGTCAAACGGGGTCAGAGCGGTGCTGTTCCTGAGGAAGAGGCAGCAGCTAACCAAACCGAACCGAAGAAAGGAGGTAAGAGAAAGCATTCCCCTGGAGACAGAGGAGACACTCTGAAGACATTACAGAAAGCCAAGAGAATGGTGAAGAAGGCACGTCTGCTCCCGGGGACAAGGGGTGGGGGGGCAGGACGGGGCGGGGGGTGGGGGGGACCCATGCTAGTGACGCCAGCTAGAGGAGCCATGGCCCCATCCAGTATCAGAAGGTGGGAAAAAAAGAAATGTTGCCTTGTTTGATGCATTCTAAATAATTTTATAAATGAAAAAGTATTCTTTGAGTTAAGAAGAGAACAACAACAGAGGGATGGAGCCTCTAGAGGCTGCTTTTAGGCCACCGGCTTGAGCAATGGAAACTTGATCAAGGAAAAGAGCCCAAAGCAACCCTGGGGCTGAATGCAGATTAGCTCATTAAAGGACCCATTTCGAAAGAACCATAGGCCCTAACTGACCAATTATAACCAGGCACAGTTCCCCAGACTGCCCAAAAAGGGAAAATTGCATGCATTCCCATATTCCCCACTCCGCCCTAGACCTGTGGTCTCACCACCGCCTGGTGGCAGAAGGTCTCTGCTCTGCGGTCCTGCCCTCTGCTCCCTTGTGATGCATTCAATAAACTTCTGTCTCCTTTGTTCTGCCTTGGGTGAATTCTTTCACCTCCTGCAATGCTGGCCCCCACCCAATTGGGATGCCCCCCAGTTGGTGATCCCCATCCGATCAGAGCACCCCACAGAGCCCTCCTCTCACCATCACTGCGCGGCTGATCGGATGCTCCCACCCAAGACTCTGAGTCCTAATGGAGAGACAGGAAGGAGGAAATGGACAGTCGTCCCTTGTCCATGTCCGTGTCTCCCATTGTCCCCGTCCTACCTTTCCCGTCCCTTCCTCCTCCGGGCAGGGGGCACTGGCCAGATTGCTCTGGTGTGAAGCTATTCCTGTTGTTCCTCCTGCCTGGCTTTTGGGTTTTCTGGCTTTCCCAGACTCCTTCCAAAACGTCGCATCTTGTTGAGCTCAGTTAGCTCTTTAAGTTGGTTTCTGTTGCTTGCCATCAGGGACTCTAACTGACACGTGTCAGGGGATGGCTTTCCCAGCCATGGCTCTGCATTTCCTCCTAGTCCCATACTGGCAAACTAGAGCTCTGGACCCCAGCTTTAAGTGGCCAATCTGATTGGCCACCTGAAGTTAGGTTGGCCCAATCAGCCTGGCTCCAGAAGAGGAGAGAGCAACATGACACTGGCAAGGCGAACAGAGAGGCAGACAGGACACAGACCCACAAGTGATTAGGCTGACAGTGCAAGCCTAATTCCCAGGGTCTCAGGGTCCCAGGGGTCCCCATCACTACAGACATTGTAAATATGCATACTCATCAGGAAACTACTTTGGCAGCTGGCAATAAAGCATATTGAGAAAGGGACACTTTTTTCCCAGTTCTTAGTAAAGTGCCATGGGCTACTGGCCACCCAGTGCGGCCCACTCCGCAGCACAAAGGGGCTTGGTAGGCAGCTCTTAGAGAAGATAACAAGGGCCAGGTCCACCCCATCAGCGATTCCACATATCACACATAGCTGGGAGCGGGGAAAATCCAGTGGCCTCGATATCTGACATACACATACCATTCCCTCTTCATGGGCAAAAACTGGTTGTGAAGCCCTTCATATTTCGAGACTAGTTCAAGGCTTTGGAATGGATGGCTTTGGAGAGAACGATGGTGAGAAGGTCTGGGCAGCAAAGTCTGACGAGCCAGGTTCCACCCACGGGGTTCAGAGCTGCCGCCCACACCTAGCAAAAGACACCAAGAGGGGTGCCTGTGTGGCTCAGTGGGTTAAAGCCTCTGCCTTCAATTCAGGTCATGATCCCAGGGTCCTGGAATCAAGCTCCCTGCTGAGCAGGGGGCCTGCTCCCTGCGCCCCTGCCACTCTGCCTACTTGTGATCTCTGTCTGTCAAATAAATAAATAAAATCTTCAAAAAAAGAAAAAAGGCACCATGAGATTTCTCCTCTCTGCAGCTCCCCTGGAGAGCCTTCATTCATTTGGTCACTGGCTGTGTGTCAGCTCTGCATTATGGGCTGCGTGGGGGACACAGCAGGAACAAGAGAGACGAAGTCCAGTCTAATGTGGGAGACAGACAGGCCACGAATATTTCCTAGGTTATGCATGTGCTAGGAAAGGGGTATGAAGACAGTGCCCTTACAATGAGGGGATCCAACTTAAGGGTCAGGAAAATGTAGGATGAGAAGGATTCAACCAGGTGAAAAGTGGGGTAGCACAGAGAGGGCGGGTTTATTTAAGCTACAGGCTAAGCTCCTGTTAGAAACAAGCTGAAAACATGCAGTGGGTCAAATAAAATACAAGCGCTTTCTCTCTTGTAAAGTTCTAGCAGCAGGCAGGGTCCAAAATGAGTGGGTGTCTCGGTTCCATGAAGTCAGACCAAAGTGACAATGGTTTAGGGGCACCTGGCAGGCTCAGTGGGTAGAGCGTGTGCCTGGTGATGCCAGGGTTGTGATTTCTAGCCCCAAGCCCCATAATGGGGGTAGAGATTACTTAAAATCTTTAAAAAGCAACAACAGGGGCACCAGTGAGTCTCAGTGGGTTAAGCCTCTGCCTTTGGTTCTGGTCATGATCTCAGGGCCCTGGGATTGAGCCCCGAATGGGGCTCTCTGCTCAGCAGGGAGCCTGCTTCCCTTCCTCTCTGCCTACTTGTGATCTCTGTCAAATAAATAAATAAATAAAATCTTTTTATAAATAAATAAATAGCAACAGCAATGACAAAATAACTGTGGTTTAAACACGAGAGAAATGTACTTCTCCCTCTCAGGGCAAGGTCCAGAGCTAGAGAGACCAGGATTGGTGGGAAAATTCTGCTCCGTTAAGTCTGCAGGGAAGTTATTTTCTAGGTCAGCTGGGGAAGCAGAAGCACTGTATCACAGAAGCAGTGACTTATCAGAGGAACCAGACTTTGCACAGTTGTCAAGGGAGCTAGAGAACTAAAGGTCATGAAGAGGAGTTGGACGGTCCCAGAAAGCCACAACTTAGCTTTCCAGAAGCTCTGCGCCCATAAGAAATGTGCAAAATGCCAAACTTTGAACAAGAAGAAACAAAATAAGCCAACAACCAGGAAAATAATTGAAATGGTAATTGAAGTCATCTCCTTTAAAAATTTTTTCTCAGCTCTGTTGGCTTTAGAGCAAAGTTCTACCAAACCCACTATGTAACACGTGTCTTTTTATTCTGATTCTTTATATCTGGGACCCTGCTAATCCTGGGGAGACAGACCTCTAAGGCCCAGTCGATTCCTAGAGACAGCAAAGGATTCACCTGCAGTGCGACTTTCACATATAAGCTAATGGGGCCAGCGCCCACACCTCTCTACCTCTTCTAACCATTCCTTCCCGCCCCAGGCTGCCAGCATTTCTTTGCCCCCATCACCCCTGGGGCCAGGGACCAGGCTACTAGGCACAGCCCCTACACCCAAGAGACCGTTGAAATTATTTAAACCAGCCAAGCTGGGGCACCTGGGTGGCTCAGTGGGTTAAAGCCTCTGCTTTCGGCTCAGGTCATGATCCCAGTGTCCTGGGATTGAGCCCCACATCGGGCTCTCTGCTCATCGGGGAGCCTGCTTCCTCCTCTCTCTCTGCCTACTTGTGATCTCTGTCTGTCAAATAAATAAATAAAATCTTAAAAAAAAAAACAAAAAACAGCCAAGCCTAAGCTTGCTTACCTTGCCTTATATCATTGCCGCCTGGCCACATGCCTCTGAGCAATTCAGTCTGGACTCCACGAGGGGACAGATGAGTGTTGTTGGCTGCGAGACAGGAATCCGCAGCATCCTAAGTATCCATCATTAGGACAAGTAAAGGGGGCAGACAGATGCATTCTGTGGAGAGAAGAGGCAGCAGTTAGAAGCAGAGGGTTTGAGAAATACAGAGGAACACGACAAAAGTAAGGACCAGAAAGATCTAAAATGGATATGTATACAAAACACAATATATTTTCCAAAGACAAGTATATACCCAAAGACAGAAGCCAAATACAATATATTAAGTGTCTTTGAGGGAAAGAGGAAATCGGAGCAACACTAGAGATGAAGGGAAGAAAAACAAGCACATCAGAGAGAGCTGAGAGACGGCCCTCTCTGAGCCCATGACCCTGATGCATGGTCTGGGGCGTGTGGTGAATTGCTCTCTGCATCAGAGGCCCACCCCAGCCAAACGCTCCCCTCGCCCTGCCACACACACCTGCGTAAAAGCTACATCCTGGGCCAGATTGTTGGCTCCCTTAAATCAAGTCTGGGGCCTCTAAGGTGGGGAGCAGAAGGACATTTGGGTGGCTCCTGGGCTACTGGCAACATTCTATTTGGTAAACTGCATGATGGGGTATTTGTTAAACTCACAAATAAGGTATGTGGATTTTTCTTTATTGTTCTTTACATCTCATTTAAAAAAACATGACCTCGGGAGCCTGAGTGGCTCGGTCAGTTAGGCATCTGCCTTCTGCTCAGGTCATGACCCCAGGGCCTGGGGATCGAGCCCTGCATCGGGCTCCCCGCTCGTCCAGGAGTGTGCTTCTCTCTCTACCACTGTCCGCCTGGCTTGTGTTCTCCCTCTCTCTCAATCTCACAAAAATAAATAAATAAAAATTTTCATAAATAAATAAATAAATAAATAAAAACATGATCTCTTGGGGTACCTGGGTGGCTCAGTCTGTCCATCAAGTGTCTGACTCTTGATTTCAGCTCAGGTTATGATCTCAGGGTCGTGAGATCTAGTCCTGTGTCAGACTCTGAGCTGAGCTTGGAGCCTACTTGGTAGTCTCTCTTCTTCTCCTTCTGCCCCTCCCCTTCCTGCCCCTGCACATGCGCTTGCGCTCTCACTCTATCTCTTTCTCCCTCTCAAAAAAGCAAACACACACACACACACACAACATGACCTTTTTTGGAGCTTCTCTAGTGAAATGGGGATGGGGGCTTTGAACCTTCCTTGCTCACCTTGCCACATACCTCTCCCTGCCTCCTTGACTCTGAGGGCTACTGAAAGCCACAGTTTCAAAAGCTTCAGTATAGTCCAACCCTTGTTTCACTGAGAAGCAAACTGCAGTTTGTGTGGGGCGCCTCTGGGATGGCCTCTTGTCGGCTTTCAAAGAGGGCTTAATCATCAGTGGTTGTAACGAGTCATGATAAAACTAAGGCCGAGGGATGGAGGCTCTGGTCCCTCTTGACCCCAGAGTCAGGCTGCCCTCTAAGTGCCAGGCACTGAGCTGGGCACAGATGGTGGAGGTCTTAGTCCTGCCTGCTGGACAAGCCAGACCGTAGCCCTGTAACTGACCCATGAAGTTCATCCATGAGCTTCCTCTGCCTGGAAATCCTTCTGCTGTCCTTTTTCTGACCTTGTCAGGTCCTGTGCTTGTCAGTCCTCAACCCCAGCCAGAGTCCTCTTGGGAGAGAGTTAAAAAGGGAGCGTACTGATTTCCTGCCAGCCCCCACCCGAACCCAGGTTCACCTCTTTGGCTTGAAGCCGTCTGTCAAGATGCAGCCTTTTCCTCCTTTTTAGAAGTTACCTGTGTGTCAGTTTCAGTGTGTGTTTAAAGATGTTCCATGGGTGAGGGAAAAGAGGATTAAAGTGGCTTGTGAATATTCCCTTTTCCTGGGACAACTTAACATCCCATAAAGTAAAGTGAAGTAAAGTGAAGTGAAGTGAAGTGTTAGATCTCTTCTTCTTTTCATCTCTATTTCACAGAAGATGACTGTGGAGGTGATGGAGCTTGCCCAAGGTCACCAGCCGAGTCAAGACTGGACAACAGATCTGTCTCACTCCAGAGCACCTAGCCACCTAACCCTCTCCAGAAGCCATCTGGGTGGGCGTGTGGGTGGGAGGAGAGGGTTCAAAACCAAGTACATTTCTAACTCTGGAGGGGGACTTGTGGGAAAATACCTTCTCATCCCCTCTGGAGCGAGACTGGGGTCTATGCAGAGAAATGAAGCTCTGCTGCTTAGATGGTCCGGGGGTGCCGGGGCTCAGTGCCTCGTCTCATCCCCGCTGCCCTAGGGGTGGGCCCTGTGGATTCTTCGCGTGGGTGGGAAGGACCAGGAAGGGAGAGCTGCCTGGGTGGCTCAGTTGGTAAAGCATCTGCCTTTCCCTCAAATCATGGTCCTGGGGGGCCTGGCATTCAGCCCCGCAAGGGGCTCCTTGCACAGCGGGTGCCTGCTTCTCCCTCTGCCTGACGTTCCCCCTGCTCATGCTCTAACAAATAAATAAAATCTTAAACAAAACAAAACAAAAAACCGGGGAGGGTGAAAAGGACATAAACTGGTGGCTATTTGGGAGGAATCAGAGCTACTGTGAAGTGACAGAATCCGAAGCAACCAATCCTGGGCTTTAAAGGGAAACACAAGGACAGGGCCCTCACGAGCCACTTGAGTTCTGGCACACAGAACACTTCGCAGGGGCTGCCAGTGTCCGGGGAGGGGGCGCTTTGTAACAGCTTTGTAAGGTAGGAAAAAAACAGCCCCCCCCCCGGGGGGGGGCGGGCAGACGGGCCACACTGCCAGCGAAGGGACAGGAGCGGGAACCCACCAGAACAGCTGATGAGCTCCACCTTGTGGCATGTAGGGGGATGGCAGCCCCGAGCTCAAGGCAGCGGCGTCTGGGGAAATTCCTTCCTGTCCACAACCCCCCCCCCCTCCTTGCTGGAAAAGCTGGAGCGCCCACGTTGTGTTGGGTCTTGCACCAGCCATTTACATCCACCGGCTCACCTTCACAACAGCGGACCCCAAACCTCTTCTCTTCATACCACCTGTCCTTCCCTCCATCCTCAGGCGTGAGCTGAAGCCTTGCTTCCTCCCAGAGGGGTCTTCTGTCCCCCACCCCAGCTCCTGTACCTCTGCTTGCTACTTCTGGAAGGTCTGCCTGGCTGGTTCTCTGATGCTTGGTGCACTTTACTACTAATAGTTTCCCTAATGGTGTACCTTCACCAACGGGCCATAACTTCCTCAGGCAGCTTACTCTCCTTTACCATTCGTGGCGGAGAACTGAATTAATTTTTTTCAGTTGAATAAATGATGAATGAGAGAGTATGCCTGGCATGTATAGGGTGGACGCCAGCATGACACTGCAGCCTGCAGTGATGCAGTGCCCCAAGTTGGCACTCACTTTAGGGAGAGTGTCTCTAAAGGGCATTGATCTTGGGACACCTGGGTGGCTCAGTCGGTTAAGCATCTGCCTTCAGCTCTGGTCATGATCCCAGAGTCCTGGGATCAATTCCCACATCAGGCTCTTCACTCAGTGGGGAGCCTGCTTCTCCCTCTGCCTTCTGCTCTCCCTGATTGTGCGTGCTCTCTTTCCCTGACAAATAAAAATTTTTTTAAAAGACCATTAATCTTGAAATTCAAGCATGTCCCCTTGCACAACCCCAGATGACTACATGTTATATTCCTTTGTATTTGCTCCATTCTTTCACTGATGAGATCCAGGGAGAGAGGAAGCAAGGGAGGGATTTTATGACATAATTGTCTGGTGTTGAAACAGGGTCCTAGAGGAGGTTGGTCCTGGCCATGGTTGCTGAAATGGGTGTAGAGAATCCATTAGGTAATGACCCCTGGCAGGTGAGCCCTAAGAGGACATTTACTTTTTTTATTTTAAAGATTTGTTGATTTATTTTAGGGGGAGGGAGGGGCAGAGGGAGAGAAAATTCCAAGCAGACTCCACACTGAGCATGAAGCCCAATGTGGGGCTCGATCTCATGATCCTGACATCATGACCTGAGTGGGAACAAAGAGTTGGATGCCTAATGGACTGCACCATGCATGCACCCCCTAAAGAGGACACTTAAATTGGTCTCTGATCCCAGGGCTCAGATCAGTGGGGTTATAGATCACACCACCGATCTCTCACTGTATTGCCTTTTGTGAGCTTTTCATACATGACTGTGGCCTCTTCTGGCTAGAGGTTTGTCCTCATTCATCATCAGTGTGTAGCAGTAGAAATGGTAGCAGCATCAGCATAATCTTGGGCTCCCCAAGTGTGCTACAGAAACACCTTTAGCAATTCTCAGAGCATTGGGCAGACGTCTAACAGTCTATTTTTACAGACGAAGAAACTGATACTGAAAGACTAATATAACTTGCTCACAATCACACAGCTGATAATTGGCAGAACTAGGATGGTGATCCAAGTCCGTGGCTCCAAATGTGTGCTCTTGAAATTTGTTTTGAATCAACAGTACACTCACACAACACAAAATCCAAACAGTTCCCGACAGGGACGAGTCAGCCTTCCATCCACCCACTAGCTCAGGTGTTCTGTTCCCCTCCCCAGAGAGCCAGAACTGGAATTTTCTTGGTTATCTTTTCCGAGCTTTTCTATGCCTATTCAGACATATATGTTCTCTCCCCACACGTTGGGGGCAGCCTAGCACATGCCCTATTCCGCTTCCTGTCCTTCACACCCCACCCTAGACCTAGAATTTGCTCTACATCCTTGGATTTAGAGCTGTCTTACTCCTCTCGTGGCCGTATACTATTACACTGATAGAAAATTTATTGTCCTGGTCCTCTACCGATGAACACTGAATTTTCCAGTCTTTGAGATTGCAAATAATGCTCCAGGGACTATGTTTGTACACATGCCATTTGATACGTGTGTGCATATGATGGAATCAAAGCCTCTTAAGGCTTTGACTGTTTGCTCATTTGTTCGTTTGGCCATTCATTCATCTAGGCCCTGAGGACACCGAGATGAGTAGTACCTGGGTTCCCTCCCGGAGGAGTGTGCACCTTGGCAGAGATGGTGAGCAGGGCATGGAAGAAGTAAGTACTGGCCATTCTGCTTCTGGAAACCTGAGGCTGACAACTGGTCTGAGGACTGACCTTCTCCAAGCTCCTCCAAGGATGCTGGGACTAAACTGTAGACCACACTCTTCTTCATGCTGCCCTGTGCCCTTCCCAGGCTTTCCTGTGTATGGCAGTTTTCTGCCCCATTTGTCAGTCTTCATTTGAGTAGTTCTGGGAGGCTGGTTGGAGACGGTAAGCAACAGGTGGAGAATGGAGAGCGCCCTCTTGTGGATCTCTGTGGAGGCAGTGTGGAAAGACCCCGAATAGCCTGCCTCTCCTGGTCTTCTGATGCTCAGTTGGGTACCCTCAAGACCCCTCCTTTGCCTCAGGTGGTAAAGGCATAGGGGGAAAGTCCCCCCAAATCCTGGTACCTCCTACTAGAGAGTAGAGGCTCAATTTTAGGGGTATCCTGTGTCCTGAGCTTTAGGATGTGAAATCGAGAGAAGAAAAGGAGTCAGAGAAAAGGAAATTGGGAAAACAAAAACAAAAATGAAGGAAGGATCAGAGATGGAAAAAATAGGTGCACCAAACAGGGGATGACACCAAGGGGAAATTACAAAGACGTAGTTCCTTCAGTCTCCAGGTTCATAGACCTCTGTTAGTCCCCAGACACCCCTCTCATTGCTCAAACCAGCACCTAATAAGTGGGGCCCAAATCTAGCCAACTTGAGCAGGGATGGCCCTTAAGAAGAGCTATCCCTGCAGACCTCCCCATTTGGGAAAGACTCTGTGTTGGATTTATGGCCTGGTGTAGCCCTTTTTTTTTTTTCTTTTTTAAGATATTATTTATTTATCTATCAGAGAAAGAGGGGAAGAGCACACAAGCAGGGGGAGCAGGAGAGGGATAAGCAGGGTCCCCACTGAGCAGGGAGCCCGACATGAGACTCCATCCCGGGACCCTGGGACCATGACCTGAGCCGAACGCAGACGCTTAACCAACTGAGCCACCCAGGCGTCCTGGCCTGGTGTAGCCTTATGCATTTGACCAGCTCCAGGAAAGACAGTGCCTCCAGGCCCCAGACCGGCCCCTGGTTCTACTCCACACCCAGCCTGTCTGCTAACCACTGGCGATGGGGCAGCTGAGTTCTGAGTCCCCGTTTTCTGAGACCAAAATCCCTCTGAGGCTGGCCTGGATCCTCACTTGGGACAGGCAGCCAGGGCTGTGGGGATGCTTGCCTTGTATGGCCATGGTCACAGGGAGAGAGAGTGGGATACAGATGGGAGGAGAAAGGAGAGAGTCCTGATACTGGAAGATTTTACAAGTGTGGTAGTCTCTCTGATTGTCCTCAGTGATCCCTGCTTCCTTTGTAATCTCTCTCCCCTTGTAGAAATACCTTCTCTTGAGTGTGGGCTGTACCTTGAGACTTACTTCTCATGAAAAAAATACGGCAAAAAGTGAGGGAATATCACTGCTGAGATTAGGTTATGAAAAGACTGTGTATTCCATCTTGCTTGCTTTCTCAGGCTCTCTTTTTTTTTTTTTAAGATTTTATTTATTTATTTGACAGAGAGAAATTACAAGTACACTGAGAGGCAGGCAGAGAGAGAGAGAAGGAAGCAGGCTCCCTGCTGAGCAGAGAGCCCGATGCGGGACTCGATCCCAGGACCCTGAGATCATGACCTGAGCCGAAGGCAGCGGCTTAAACCACTGAGCCACCCAGGCGCCCTTCTCAGGCTCTCTTGCTCACTTGCTCTGATGAAGCCAGCTGCCATCTTGTGAGCCACCCTATGGAGAAACTCACATGGCAAGGAACTGAGGGAAGCTACTAGCAAACAGCCAGTGAGAAACTGAGGTCTTCTGTCCTCAGTCCAATAACCCCTAAGGAACTGAATTCTGCCAACAACCTTGCAAATGAACTTGGAAGTAGATCCTTCCCCAGTCAAGCCTTCAAATGAGATTGCAGACCCAGATGATACCTTGATTGCGACCTTGTGAAAGGAATGCACACTAGAAGGTTGGATGAATGTATAGTGGTCGAATTCGTAGTATCTACCACACCTTCCACTGAAAGTGGAACTCCATCCCCCCCTCCCAGAAATTCATGGACTGAATCCAGCTAGCCCATACCCATAATCCCCTTCCACCTTTGTCCCAGCCTAATTAGCTCAGGGAAGAAGGACCCTCCCTATCCCACCAACTGTAAGGATGTCTTGTTTGTTTTAGTGATACGTGGCCTTATTCTCTGGGTACAACCAATGTTCAGTAATTCTCACTCTGCCTGTCCTTGAAATGCCAAGGTCAGCCTGGTGGGCTTGGGGTCATTGTTACCCAAGTCCCCAACTATTCTTTTTTTTTTTTTTTTAAGATTTTATTTATTTATTTGACACAGAGAGAGAGATCACAAGTAGGCAGAGAGGCAGGCAGACAGAGAGGGAGGAGGAAGCAGGCTCCCTGCTGAGCAGAGAGCCCAATGTGGGCTTGATCCCAGGACCCTGAGAGCATGACTGAGCCGAAGGCAGAGGCTTAACCCACTGAGCCACCCAGGCACCTGTCCCCAACTATTCTTACCAAAATTTCTGCCTTCACACAGGAGGCCCTAATTAGGAGAGCCCCCCAAAAGAGGAATCTTGGCTTATTATCACTCAAAGGATTCCCTTCGATGTCAGCCAGCTTTGGAGAATCTCAATCCTTGGTCCTCACCAGGTCCTGTCTCCTAGTATCCTGCTGATGGAACGATGGGGGAGGGGTAGTGGCCCTGCATTTCTATTCCCCTAAGATGTTCTTGATCTCCATGGATGGGAGAAGCAGCCCGGAAACAACTATTATTAAGCACCATTTCTGACTCAGCCCTGAGACTGGCACCAGGACAGAGTCAGTTATAACTCAGAGGATGGCCTCTGGAGCTTATGGTCTCCTGGAAGCAAAAGACAAGTAAATAAGCACTCACAAAACCTCATGATGAGTGTGATGAGTGAAGAACCCCAAGGGCATCTTGGGAACTGGGAAGAAAGCCTATTTCTTTCCCAGGGGCAGGGGAGGCTTTGCAGAGGGTAAGAGTTTACTGGGCCCCAAGAAAGAGAAGACATTCCAGAAGAGGAAATGGCATGTACATGGCCACAGTGGTTAGGAGAGGGTGTGGGGCACTGAGCGAACTGCACGCTATTTGAAAAGCTGGCACTCCAGTGAGACAGGGAGACAGAAATCACTGAAACACCTTTTTAAAAAAATTTTTGCTGACGTGGAAAGATGTTCAAGATAGGTTATCAAATGAATAAAACAAGTCACACGAGAGTGTGGTGTGATCCCTTTGCATTCTGTGTTAAGGATATACGTGTATATGCATCTGCTTCCTTGTGAACGTCTGGAAACTTACTGACAGGACACACAAGAAATCAACCCTTGAGGAGCTAGATTGGACCGGAAAGGAGAGGAGAGAAGAGAAAGGAGAGGAGGAGGAGGGGCACTCTTCCTTTTTACCCCATCCACTCTGTACTGTTCGCATTTGCATTATTTTACAATACTGGCGTGTTCAAAGAATTTAATGGAGGAAGTGATGTAACCATATTTTCCTTACAGAAAGATCACCTTCCCAAGATTTGGGGAACAGTTTGAATGTGGGATGGATATTAGATGCTATTAAAGAATTATTGTTAATCTGAGCCACATATGAAAAGAATCTTATTTTTCAGAGGTAAACAGTATGATATCTAACATGAGAGATTTATAAGCCCTGGGGAGATTCAGCAAAAGCTGGACCCCATGAATTTACCTGTGTGAGTTTCTGCAGCAGGGCTCTGTGGCCTGGTAAAAGAGAAAACATGTGGTCGGGATGTGGCTCTGGGCCTGGGGTTTGTCAGTGACATGGGTTAAATGCAAGGACAGGCTACATTTGGGGGAGGGGGTGGTTCTTGGCCATATGGAGGAGAAGGAGAGCCAGGAAGTCTGCAGCTACAGTGAACAGCTGTGTGTATATGTGTGCTTGGCTAGTCCACATCTGGACACATTCCAATTCGGGAGGAATCCCCCTTTGTGTGTGACTTAGAAGAAGGCAGAAGCTCTTCTGCCACTAGAGAAGCAAGGGACCAGAGATTTCTCTCTCCATCCCACTATCTGCTGCCTTTGGGCACACGACCTGAGTCAAGCTGATTAATGCTCCTCCCTGGGATGACTCAAAGATATAGGGACAGGTGAAAAGTTATTCAAAGTAGGAGCATGGGGCTGGGAACACAACGCCAGCCGCATTGGAGACATCAGTGTTCAGGGAGGACTCCAGCCAGAATATTCTGGTGGTTTGACCTTGGCTGTATTTCTTGCCTTCCTAGTTCTTGAACACTGGTTGCTCGGCATTTATATGGATTCTTTGAGTTACCCAACTCTTTTTTTTTTTTTTTAAGATTTAATTGATTTATTTGTCAGAGAGAGAGACATCAAGAGACACACACAGGCTGGGGAGAGCGGCAGGCAGAGCAGGCAAAGGGAGAAGCAGGCTCCCTGCTGAGCCAGACCCAGGACTTGATCCCAGACCCTGGGATCATGACCTGAGCCAAAGGTAACCGCTCAATGGATTGGGTCCCCCAGGCATCCCTGAACTACCCAATTCTCTCTTTTTTTTTTTTTTAAGATTTTATTTATTTATTTATTTGACAGAGAGATCACAAGTAAGCAAAGAGGCAGGCAGAGAGAGAGAGGGGGGAAGCAGGCTCTCTGTTGAGCAGAGAGTCTGTCTTGGGGCTTGATCCCAGGGCCCCAAGACCACAACCTGAGCCGAAGGCAGAGGCTTAACCCCCTGAGCCACCCAGGTGCCCTGAGCAACCCAATTCTTTCCAAAAAACTCTCTTTACTCTTTCATATTTAAGGTACCAAACTTAATTTTTGTGCTTGCTGCCAAGAACCGTAAATAGTATACAAACTGGTACCAGACAAATGATGGCGGGTGAAAGATTATAAGGAGAATGGGAGAAATGGGGATCAGTTATTTGGCTTAGTTAGCGCTATAGGTCTACTGGAATTCAGGAATGGGAATTTGGTGGCCTATGCCATACAGTACACAGCATCTAATTAAATTACTGCTGTGATCACCTAGAATGAAGTATCCACAGAGGACAGGCTTTAGGAGACCATAGGGAAAGGAGTACCTGCTTCTAAAACCTCAAAACAGCTTCTAGAAGTTGGATGACAGCTCAAAATATTAACTTAAACCCACGGACTTTCTATCATTCCTGGAAAATATACCTTATTTTTTTTATCAACAGGATTGACATAAATGAAAACCAATCTGAGAATTTGATCCTATTGATTCTTGAACTATAATGTTAGACAAATCATAGTCTTATAAAATTAGGACATTTGATTAAGAAAAAACAGGAACCCTAAGAATCAGAATAGGGCTATGTAAGGAAATCCTCAACGATCACTGAGCGTCTCTCACCAGCTGAAGCAGCTCCTCCCCACTGTCTGGCAATGCCTTTTCCTTGGCTGATGATGTGACCTCTTCTGGAGTTACCTTGCAAGAGGACATCATTTATTCTCAAGCTCTACCAGTCCTACCCAACATTTTCTTTCTTTTTTTTTTTTTTAAGATTTTATTTATTTATGTGACAGACAGAGATCACAAGTAGGCAGAGAGGCAGGCAGAGAGAGAGGAAAGGAAGCAGGCTCCCTGCTGAGCAGAGAGCCCCATGTGGGGCTCAATCCCAGGACCCCGAGATCATGACCTGAGCCAAAGGCACCCCCATCATTTTCTTTAGATATGTCAGCTTGCCAATTTGGGGGGATGGTTCTGTTTGAAGGAGCATATCATTGACAAACCTGGACTCCCAGCTGCCCAAACTAGAACACCAAATTCAGGATCTTGGATAAGTATGCATACATCAACAAATTCTTATTGAATTTACATTACAGTGTCTCAAGCAGTGGAGCCTCATAGGAATCTGAAGATATATAAAGATAGGCACATTGGAGAAGATTAATCCTGTGCAACTTGACCACCCAAACATTATGTCCTTGGAAAGGGTCCCTGATGTTTCATTCTCAGAAAACTTGGAAAATGCTTTGGTGAAGGAAATAACAGAAACACTGTAGTAAGCCGTTCTCTGTAGGTTAGAGATGCTACTGAGAGATGGTAAGTGGCTCTCTGTTTCAAAGAAAATGAATTGTGTACTTTATTTATTTTTACTTTTCAGAGGGGGAGAAGGGGAGAGGGAAAGAGAGGATCTCAAGCAGGCTCCATGCCCAGCACAGAGCTCAACATGGGGCTCGATCTCATGACCTTGAGATTTTGACCTGAGCCAACATCAAGTGTCAGAGTCTTAACCAGCGGAGTCACCCAGGCAACCAAAACTCTATATGCTTTATAGCAAGTAGCAGCACTTAAGTAGCAGAGACAAATGTAAAGAGCACATTAGGCAGCAGAGGTCCTTGAGCATTGTAATTATTTTTGTTTCTTCTAATGAAGTTCCTGAAACTAAAATAGCCCATTAAGGTGCCACTTGATCAGGACTTTTTCAATGGTAAAAAATGGTGAGTAGAAGTTTGAATTGAGTAACTATGTCAAAACTACAAATTGGGGGCGCCTGAGTGGCTCAGTTGTTAAGCATCTGCCTTCAGCTCAGGTCATGATCCAGGGTCCTGGGATCGAGCCTGGCATCGGGCTCCTGGCTCAGCAGGAAGCCTGCTTCTCCCTCTCCCACTCCCCACTTGTATTCCCTCTCTAGATGTCTCTTCTTCTCTGTCAAATAAAATTTAAAAAAATAAAATAAAATGTTAAAAAAAAAACTACAAATTGTTTCCCAAAATCTATTTCCCCCTTCTTTCTTTTAGAAATAGGACCTCTGTGGGGCACCTGGGTGGCTCAGTGGGTTAAAGCCTCTGCCTTTGGCTCAGGGTCCTGGGATGGAGCCTCATCTTAGGCTCTCTGCTCAACAGGGAGCCTGCTCCTCCCCCCTCTCTCTCTGCCTGCCTCTCTGCCTACTTGTAATCTCTGTCTGTCAAAAAAATAAATAAAAATCTTTAAAAGAAATAGGACCTCTGGGACGCCTGGGTGGCTCAGTTGGTTAAGCGGCTACCTTCAGCTCAGGTCATGATCCCAGCATCCTGGAATCGAGTCCCACATCCGGCTCCTTGCTCAGCAGGGAGCCTGCTTCTCCCTCTGCCTCTGCCTGCCACTCCGTCTGCCTGTGCTCACTCTCTGTTTCAAAGAAAATGAATTGTGTGCTTTACTTATTTTTACTTTTCAGAGGGGGATAAGGGGAGAGGGAAAGAGAGGATCTCAAGCAGGCTCCATGCCCAGAAAGAAAGAAAGAAAGAAAGAGGATCTCTGATTTTCAGCAGAAGAAAGGACTACCAAGAATAAAGACTACATTTCCCAGCATCCCTTGCAGCTAGGTATGGCCATGTGACTAAGCTCCAACCAATAGGATGTGAGTGACAGCAACAAGTTTAATTTCCAGGTTGTATCTTCAAAGGTAGGGGTTGTATCCTTCTTCCTCCTCTTTCTCCAGCTTGCTGCTCAGAATGCAGAAGTGGTTATGAGACATTTTGGAATGTGGGCCAGGGCAATATTCTAGTAATGGTGAGAAAACAAGCTAAAAAGGAGCCTAGATCCCTGGATGACCTTGTGAAATAGAGACATCCTACCAGCCCCTGGACAGCCTACATTTGGGTTGTCACATAAGGGAGAAATAAACTTGTTTAAGGCTCTGTTATTTTAGGTCTCTGTTACTTAAAGAGTAAGTGAGTAAGTGAATAAGGAATGACAATAGAGAGTAAGCCCCCAGTGATACAGAATGTGTGCATCTCTTTCAATTCCCAGACCTGAGTCATGTTACAGACCCAAAGTTCCTTAAGTAAAAAGGAAATTAAGCATTTGTAATGAGGAATTCTGTAATAACAGCACAATAATGTTTTTTTTTAAAGATTTTATTTATTTATCAGAGAAAGAGAGGGGGAGAGAGCGAGAACAGGCAGACAGAATGGCAGGCAGAGGCAGAGGGAGAAGCAGGTTCCCTGCTGAGCAAGGAGCCCGATGTGGGACTCGATCCCAGGACGCTGGGATCATGACCTGAGCCGAAGGCAGCTGCTTAACCAACTGAGCCACCCAGGCGTCCCAGCACAATAATGTTCTTTAATAATTATAGCTACCAAGACACCTGCGTGGCTCAGTTGTTAAGCATCTACCTTTGGCTCAGGCATGATCCCAGCATCCCGGGACGGAACCCCACATCGGGCTCCCTGCTCAGTGGGGAGCCTACTTCTCCCTCTCAAGCTCCCCTGTGCTTGTGCTCCCTCTCTCGCTATCTCTCTGTGTCACAAATAAATAAAATCTGAAAAAAATACATAGCTACTACTAATTATGAACCAAGCACCATTGCAAGTGCTTTACATGTATTAGTTCATTTAATCCTTGAAACTTCCCTGTAATTCATATACCAAGAAAAGGTAATGAATACCTTGCAACAGATACAGAAATTAACTCAAAATGGATTATCAATCTAAATGTAGAATTTAAAACTATAGAACACTTAGAAGAAGCAGAAGAAAATCTTTACAAATTTGGGTTAGCCAAAGTTTTCTTAGTTATTCCTACAAAAGCACTATCCATAAAAGAAAAAACTGATAGACTTCATAAAAAATTTTTAAAGTTCTGCTCTTCAATAAACACTGCTCAGAAAATTAAAAAATAAACCATAGACTGGAGGTAAATATTTGCAAAACATATATCTGATCAAGGATTTGTATCTAGAATATATAAAGACCTCTCAAAACTCAATAAAAAGAAATTAAGCAATCCAATTTTTTAAATCAGCAAATGATTTGAAGAGACACTTTACCAAACAGACATTAGGAAAGATGATTAACATAATTAATCATTAGAGTAATATAAGTTAAAACTACAATAAGATATCATTACTCTAAAATGGTTAAGGGGGGTGGGCACCTGGGTGGCTCAGTGGGTTAGGTCTCTGCCTTCAGCTCAGGTCATGATCTCAGGGTCCTAGAATCAAGCCCCGCATCAGGCTCTCTGCTCAGCGGGGAGCCTGCTTCCCCCTCTCTCTCTGCCTGCCTCTTTGCCTACTTGTGATCTCTCTCTCTGTTAAATAAATAAAATAAAATCTTTTTTAAAAAAGGGTTCAGGGGCATCTGGGTGGCTCAGTTGGTTAAGTGTCTGCCTTTGGCTCAGGTCATGATCTCTGGGTCCTGGGATCAAGCCCCATAGTCTGCTTCTCCCTTCCCCTCTGCCCCTCCTTCCTGCTCGTACTCAATCTCTCTCTCTTAAATTAAATACAAAAATCTTTACAAATAAATAAAGGTTAAAAATTTTAAAACTAGGGTGGCTGGGTGACTCAGTGGGTTAAGCCGCTGCCTTCTGCTCAGGTAATGATCTCAGGGTCCTGGGATCGAGTCCCACATCGGGCTCTCTGCTGGGCAGGGAGCCTGCTTCCCTCTCTCTCTCTGCCTGCCTCTCTGTCTACTTGTGATCTCTCTCTGTCAAATAAATAAATAAAATATTTCAAAAAAAAATTTTAAACTGAACATATCAAGTGTAGACCAGAATATTGAGTAACCAGAACTCTCATTCACTGCTCACAGAATTGCAAAATGGCACAGGCATTTTGGAAAACAGTGTGGCAGTTTCTTATAAAGCTATACAAACATACATACATACATACATGCATAATTACTCTATGACCCAGAAATCCCCCCTTCTGAGTTCTGAGTACTTACCCAAGAAAAAGAAAGCTTATATTCATATGAACCCTAAATATGAATGTTTATATTGACTTTATTCATAACTGCCAAAAGCTGGAAATAACTCTAATGTCCTTCGACTGGCGAATAGATACACAAACCGTGGTACATCCACACAACATAATACTACATAGCAACGAAAGGTAATGAACTACTGATACATGCAAGAATATGGATGAACCTTCACTGCATCATGTTAAGTGAAAAAAGCTAGACTCAAAAGGCTACATACAGTATGATTCCATTTACATGACATTCTGGAAAAGGCAAACAATAGGAACAGAAGGCAGATGGTACAGGATAACCAGGAGCTAGGGATGAGGGAGGGACTGCCTACAAAAGGGTATGAGGGAATTTGGTTGGCGGGGGGGGGGGGGGAGAAAGGGTGATGAAAATGTTCTGTATCTTGGTTGTACGAATTCCTCCTCAGCCATGAGCACCCAGCTGAAAGATCACCTCCTATAGGAAGTCTTCCCTGGTTGCCCCTCCCAGGCTAGTTTGGGAACACCGCCTACTGGTATCGCCAACAGGGGCATTCACCACACTATACTATTATAATTTGTGAGCCTCTGCAGTGGTTACACAAATGGGTACATTTGTCAAAACTCATAGAGCCCATAAAAAGGGCAAACTTTATTATGTATAAATTATATCTCAAACCTGACGATAGGGGGGAAAACTACCAATAAAGTAGGGCACCCATTCCACAGTTTAAGAAACTAAGACAGAGAAATTTCAAAACGAGGCCCGCTCCAGATCTGTGCTCTTGACCACAGAACTCTACTGAATTCTCCTATCAACCTTCCTTCAAGGAAGCCTCAACTATTCTCAGGGAAATTAAGACCTAGAGAAAGAAACATTTACCCTTTGAGAGGTTATTAGTCACTGGCTTTCAGCTAACACAAGTGTCCCCGTGATCCATCAGCCAGAGTGGAGGTTTATGGGGGTCATGAGATAATTTTTTGACTCAACCTGCCTTGCCATGGGCTGGTGGGATTGCAAACCCATTCCTCTTTTTTTACGCTCAGGAACTAGCAAAAAATACACTTTGGGAATCCAGTAGCTGGGAAGGCAAAACAGAAGCCCCTGGAACTCTTACTTGCTGCCAAAATAGTAGGCCAAAGCTGCTTTGGGTCACTGGGGTGGCTCAGTCTGAGCACCAGATTCTTGATTTCGGCTCAGGTTATGACCTCAGGGTCGTGAGATTGAACCCCATGCCAGGCTCCATGCTCAGTGGGGAGCCTGTTTGAGATTCTCTCTCTCCCTTTGGCCCCCCACAAATAAGTAAAGAAATCATTAGGGACGTCTGGGTGCCTCAGTCAGTTGAGCGTCTGCTTTCAGCTCAGGTCATGATCTCAGAGTCCTGGGATTGAGTATCGAGTTGGGCTCCCTGCTTAGTGGGGAGCCTGCTTCTCCCTCTGTCTGCTGTTCCCTCTCTGCTTGTGCTCTCTCTCTCTCTGACAAATAAATAAATAAAATCTTAAAAAAAAAAAAAAAAAACTACACCTGGGGCACCTGGGTGGCTCAGTGGGTTAAGCCTCTGCCTTTGGCTCAGGTCACGATCTCGGTGTCCTGGAATCAAGCTCCGCATCAGACTCTCTGCTCATCAGGGAGCCTGCTTCCCTTCCTGTCTCTCTGTCTGCCTCTCTGCCTACTTGTGATCTCTCTCTGTCAAATAAATAAATAAAATCTTTAAAAAAAAAAACACTTTAAAAAATAAATAAAAAATTAAAAAGCTATATCCTGAGGGAATTCTAAAAATTACACCACAAAAGACATTAAAAGTGAAGGCTGATGATTCCTATCACATCTCCATTTAATTATCAAGAGATGGTAGAACATAGGTGAGGCTTGGGCAAAGTTCCTATTTTCTACAGCACATCAGGGCGCTATATGGAGCCTGTGCCATGTCACAGTGGAGGCACTTCTCATGGCCCAATAAAGAACCAAGAGCCTTTTTATTCCCCTCGAAAATAGTTAGAGTACCTGGCTGGCCCAATCAGTAGCACAAGCAACTCCTGATCTCCAGGTCATGAGCTCAAGCCCCACATTGGGCATGGAGCCTATGTTTTAAAAAAAAAGGTAAAAAAAAAAAAAAAAAAGAATATAGCTACTCATAGAAGGAGGCCTGGGTTTGCTATAAATCATTTTGTGTACATGAGACACCAAGATGGACTGAACTGGCGGCTATCTGGTCTACCTAGCCATGTGCTGGCTGGCGGCTATCTGGTCTACCTAGCCATGTGCTAGCTGTATCCTTTAGAGTCATTCAAGTAGAAAGGGAATCCATGGGAACAAGGCCAAGTAGGTCCTGAAGGCATAAGCAAGCATCCTGTGCAGGCCACTCATCAGGGCCTGGACTAGGGAGAGGTGGACAACAGGCCTAGGGTATAAATTTATGGAGGCACTCACTCAGGCGCTGACCCAGTGTTTGCATGACTCTGACAGTGGGGGCCTCCCTACATTTTTTACCACAGGCAGCTAACTTGCCGCTGCCCCCACACCATCCCCCACTCTACATCTCTGAGCCCATGGGGAATCCCTAACACCAGATGACAGAGAAAGAAAAATTTCAAGTTTAGTTTGTAGTGCAGTAAGTCACCCATGGCCAGAAATGGCCCGTTGCTGTACAGAAGAGAAGAGAACCTTCCTCGCGGGCAGAATGCTGAACAGTCTCTTTTGTGACCCACTCTGTCTGTAGGGAGAGGCGGCCTGAAGTAAGGATTTGTACTGTGTGTATGGGCAGTGGCGAATGCTTGAGGCAGATGGCAACGACTTGAATGAGATTAAAGATTTGGGGCAAGGTTAAGGAAGGAAAAAGCATAAAAAAGAATCTTTGGGGATGAATCTTTAAAAAAAAAAAAATGGGGCGCCTGGGTGGCTCAGTGGGTTAAGCCGCTGCCTTCGGCTCAGGTCATGATCTCAGGGTCCTGGGATCGAGACCCACATTGGGCTGTCTGCTCCGCAGGGAGCCTGCTTCCTCCTCTCTCTCTCTCTCTCTCTGCCTGCCTCTCTGCCTACTTGTGATCTCTGTCTGTCAAATAAATAAATAAAATCTTTAAAAAAAAAAAGAATCTTTGGGGATGGATATAGAGTGTGAAAATATTTGTGTTTTATGGACTTGGTCACTACAGAAAGGGTTCTTTTATATTTTAAAAAAAGATTTTGTTTATTTATTTGACAGAAAGAGATTACAAGTAGATGAAGAGGCAGGCAGAGAGAGAGATAGAGGGAAGCAGGCTCCCTGCTGAGCAGAGAGCCCGACGCGGGACTCGATCCCAGGACCCTGAGATCATGATCTGACCCCAAGGCAGTGGCTTAACCCACTGAGCCACCCAGGCGCCCCACTACAGAAAGGGTTCTTAATCGTCAGCTGGGGAGTACCTGGGTGGCTCAGTGGGTTAAGCCTCCGCCTTCCACTCAGGTCATGATCTCAGGGTCCTGGGATTGAGCCCTGCACAGGGCTCTCTGCTCAACAGGGAGTCTGCTTCCCTTCCTGTCTCTCTGTCTGCCTCTCTGCCCACTTGTGATCTCTGTCTGTCAAATAAATAAATACAATCTTTAAAAAAAAAAAAATCATCAAGTGGAGATAACCCCCACCCTCCCCGGATCTCAGTCTCCTTTCCCAGGGAACCCCGGGGACTGCTTTGGAACAGATGGCCCCAAGGTTGAGATGAAAGCTCTGTATGAGCTCAACATCTCACCAAAGCAAACCTGGCTACCCTCACTGCAAAATGCCTGATTCGCCAGCAGCAGCCATCAACCCCAAGTCCCCCACACTCTTCTAAAACCCCAGAGAGACCAGGGTGTATCTAGTGGAGGGTTTTGATATACAGTCACTGAGCATCAAGCTTCTGCCAATACTTTCATCCACAGATTTACTCTATGCCTTATAACTATCTGATTTCCCACACATCATTGCTTCTTAACAAGAATTTGTTTTGCACTTAAGAACAACAACAAAACAACAAGCTAATGTCCGTGAGATTCCCTGACCTTACTTCTGTATCCCATCAGCCACAAGCAGCTGATTTTGTAGATCCATGGAATGGTGTAGTAAAGCCTACAGCTTGTCCCCTTGAACCTTCTCCCTTTCTCCTGAGCATATGGGTGTCCACCCAAGGACTACATGTCCCAGCCTCCCCCATCATTGATTCTCCTCCATGGAATGTGGAGAGAATTGAGAGGTACAGCTTTCAAGTCATCTTCTTAAAGAGCTTGTCTTGGAGTTGCCGCATCCTTTCCTTCCTGCTGGCCAGGATGGACAACTTTGGAAGGCACCTGTTGAGGCTGGCAGAGTTTTCTCATTAGCCTGAGTCTCTAGATGTGCTTACAGAGCAGAGCTCTCTTTCTTCCCTCGTTGTAAGACAAAAATAAAGTTTTATCTTGTTTGAGCCAGTGTGTTTTTGGAGTCTTTTTAGAACTTAGAATTTTGTGGTGGGGGGGGGGGGTAGTACTTCAAGGAGGGATATATGCTTTGAACTAGTGATTGATACCAGGATGTTATTTCTCCCAGAGCCCAATCATATGGGTCCAGAAAGAGGGGTGGCACTATCTACAAGTATCCAATACCCTCTCATTTCCTGTGACTCTTGTTTCTGCTGGATTAAGGTTAGAGAGTCTTGGAAGGAAGAAAGTTCCCACCAGGAGAAACAACATTTTTACTGCCTAAGGAGAAATTGCTGCCTGGTCACTTCTGGTTGCTCTTGTCAACGGATGGACGGGTTAAAGGGGGATAGTGAGATTAGCCAAGGTGACTAATTCTGAATATCAAGATCTAGTAGGATTTTTACTGTACAAAATAGGCAACAAGAAACATTGATGGAATCAAGGGGGCTCCCTTGGGGTGCCTCCCAGTGCTATTATGTCCAGTGGTAAAAGTTAATGGAAGGCTACCAGAGCCTTCATAAGTAGAATCATCAAGGACTCAGATCCTCAGGAACAAAGGATTGCTTCTTCCCTGAGTAGAGAACACAAACCTGCTCACATGCTAGCTGAAGGCAAAAGAAACATGGTGTAGAAAAGGGAGGAGGGATGTCATAAATATAGAACAGAATCTCATATTGCAGAAAGAAAGATAGGGGCTTTCACCTCATAACCTTTATCATGGTAGATGCTTGTATATTTCCACTTATTTGAATTTTTCCAGTTTTTATTCCCTTGCTGTTGTATTATTATGTACAGTGGTGATTAACCTTATAATTTGGTCTGGTCCACAGGTTGCAGAAGACTGAGACAGGATTCCAACAAAACTAGAAAGGAAATAAACAAAGATCCTGGCCTGAGCCTAGAGCTAATAAGGTCTGGATTTTCTCCTTGGGGCTCAAGTTGAATACCGTCTGTGTGAGTGATAACAGCATATGCTGGATGGGAGCATTTTTTGGGGGGTGAGGAAGGACTGTAAATTCAGAAAGAAAAGCACATGTGGATGTTAAGCCACAGAGGGTGGACTGTAGTGACATCATTTTCTTTTTTTAAAGATTATTTATTTATTTGAGAGAGAGAGCACAGAGTGAGCAGGAGAGAACATGAGTGCAGGGAGGGGCAGAGGGAGAAGAAGATTCTTTACTGAGCAGGGAGACCCACTCCGGGTTTGGACTCCATCCCAGGACCCCGAGATCATGACCTGAGCTGAAGGTAGACGCTTAGCTGACTGAGCCACCCAGGTGCCCTGTGACATTATAATTTTCTTCTTTTTAAACCTAGCATCTGAACACTCTCCCTGATTTTGGGAGATAGTCCCCAAATGAGGTAAATATTTGCTTTTCTTTTTTTTCTTTTTTTAAGATTTTCTTTATTTGCTTGACAGAGGGAGAGAGCGAGAATGAACATGTGCACAAGCAGCGGGAGCAGCAGGCAGAGGGAGAAGCAGACACTCCCCCCTGAGCAAGGAGCCCGATGAGGGACTCGATCCCAGGACCCTGGGATCATCACCTGAGCTGAAGGCAGATGCTTAACCAACTGAGCCACCCAGGCGTCCCTCAGTTTTTTGCTTTTCATATAGAAACCTAAGGGACTACATTCTCTCCCCATCTCTGTCAGCTGGTGCTGGGACATGTGTCCTAGATTTAGCCAATCAAATGATCCCACACAACGCTTTGAGTCTTGAGGGAGTAAAGGTCGCAATGATGGAAGGAGACAAGAAATGACACACAGGGATGCCCATGCTGAGAGTCTAGTGACTGGGTGCCCGCAGCAGTGCTCTAACCAGGGTTTCCTGCCCTTTGACCCTGTGGTGTTTCCTAAAATGGATTTTCCTTAATATTTCAGCCTACTTGCCTATCCTAGCATCCCTGCAATAAGGGAATTTTTCTCTTGAGTTAGCTGAACCCAGACTTCAACTGATGGGCATGGAGAAAATCAAGGGTTCAAGGAAGGGGAGTAATCTCTGCAGGCTAGGGTTGACAAGTCTTCTCTGAACCTTATGTGGGTGAGACAGGCTTCTGTCCTGTACTGGCTGGAGAGATGGTGTTTCCTACAGGTCTCTTTTGTGGACTCTGGTCGCTAAGAAGGCCGATTTATCAGGGCAACTGGTGTGGCTACTGATAGCTGCCAAGCCTGCAGCCCAGAGATCCGGGGACTGAGCACTCCTACCCCGCTACTCCTACATCCAAGGGCCATAAAGGCAGAGATGCAGGCAGAGTTCAGCTCTCTGGAGAGAAGCTGTCGGGGCTGGGGTTGGCTCTTCCTTTCCCCCCAGGATTCCTGCCCTTCCCAGGAATGTGACAGCAGCACTCACGGTTCATGGTGAGGACCCTCCCAGCACAGCTGCGGGCCAGCTTCCCAACCCCACGCGCGCAGCTGTGCTTTCTCCCCAACTAATACGTAACAGCAGCACCTGGCCTTCTCTCCCCACCTTGCCCTGAGAGGCGCAGGACACACGTGGGACTGGAGACAAGGAGGCTCTGGGTGGCGCTTATTTGCATCCGAGAGCCACGGGGAGAGTGCGCCTTTCTCCTTCCAGGTTGGACCGTAGAGCCCTGGCCCTTGTCCTACTGGCCACTGGAAGAATCCTGACCCGAGGGACCGCACTCTTCCCAAGGTTTCCAAGCGCTTACCTTTCTTTCTGCGTCCGGGCGGGTCCGGTTCCCGGGAGCGGAGGCGCGGTGCCGGGGCAGGGCCGGTGGAGCGCTGCTTTGAAGTCTCAGCCCCAAACTCACAGGAGGGAAATCTTACGCCCCGGGTCCCTGAGAGGGACGGCGCCCCTTTCCCAGCAATACTGGAGGAGAGTGGGGTGGGGGGGGGGGGGGGGGTCCGGAGCCGGCAGAAAAAGAGAGGGAGCCGCGCCCTCTCGGTCTCGAGAGGCCCGTGCCGCCTGGAACTTGGGTCGCTGGAGCGCAGGAGTAGAACGCGAGCCCTTCTCGGCCGCGGCCCCAGGGCGCCGCCTCCCGGGACACCCGCCGCAGCCCAGGACCGCCCGCGCCGGGCGGCGGGATTCTCTCCCAGGGCTCCCGCGGCGGAGCGCAGGGACTCGCCGCGGAGAGAACGGCCGGGTTGGCTGAATTCTTCCGGCAGTCGGGCCCGCAGCTCCCGCGGCCCGCGGAGTCCCGGCCCGAGCCGGCGGGGGGCGCGAGGCTGCGGGCGGGTCGGAAGCAGAAGGCGGGCGCACGCTGCGGCTTCCTCCCGACGGCCCGCCGGGCTTCAGAATGAGCGTCAGTCTCTCGTCCGTTTCGCATTTCTCGTTTGCAACCCAACTCGGCGTCCCCTGCCCGAGTGTCCTTTGCTGTCCGGGCCCACAGTCTGGACGCTTCTGGATCGTTCACTGAGCTTCCCGGCAGAGCTCCGGGCCTGGACTCGCGGGAGGCGGCGGCGCGAGCAGAGCTTCCCCACGCCGGGGGCCGCTCCTGGCAGGGGGCCGCTCGCTGGGCTCCCGTGAACTGGGGGTGACGCCTCGTGACAAGCGAGGAAGTGACACTGCTGCGTGGAAGGGGCCGTGGAGCCCACCCCAGGGCAGAAGGCGCAGGGATTGCGGGGGCCTCTTTTGAATTGGGAGTTCTGCTCGGTTTGTGGAACCAGAGGCTCCCATGCCTTTGAAGACCGGCTGCTTCAGCCGATGGCCTATGCGAACGCGTCGCCATCTCTCCCACACCGCCGCCCCTCCAATTTCCTCGGCCCTAGAAGCCTCTCCCACCGGGTCTAGGCGGCCCGTGCCACCAGCCCTGCACACCGGCCGGAGGAGCCTTCGCTGGCCGGTGTCCGGCGTGCCCGGCGTGCCCGCCGTGGAAGGCCAGCTCCTCACTCTCCCCTGGGACGGTAATTAACGCAGAGTTGATCTGGGACTTCTGTGGGCTTAATAAACTGTCTTCTCCCTCTCTTCCTGCCCACCCCAGAGCGGAATCCACCCCATTTCGGTCCTCTGCCCACCTAAAAGAGCCCAGTTTCTGGCCTGAGGTATGAAAGGGAAGGAAGTTCAAGCCTGTGGATATGAAATAGGTCCAAGGTGATCTGCCCGAGTGTGAGCTCCCAGGCCTAGGCCCCCGAACAAGCTTGCCAAGAGAGCTGGAGCTGGCTTCCCCTAGACGGCGGCAGGGTCCCTTGAGCGTTTTCCTGCGAACCTACCACATCCGACCCGAAGCTTGTGTGCCCTGGGGAGGAGGGGTGGCCACATGGCCACCTAGGAACAGAGGGGTGAATGCACGCCATCATGCGTTTGCCTGGACGGGAGGCAAATGAGATCTGGAATAGCAGCTGGTGTGTAACCAAGACCTCTGGGGGGGGGGGGGGAATGAGGCAGTAAATGTCTAGACACAAAACACGACTGTTGACCTGTGTGGACACGGGGTCTCAGCATGAGACCCAGGCTGAGTGACACTGTGTGCTTGTGCACTTGCGTGGAGGGGTGTGTGAGGGGGGGTGGTTGAGAAGTGGTGAGCCCTGCTCTGCAACGACCCCACCCCTGCCAGGCGCCTGGGGGAAGGGGAGGGCTCTAGGGCTGCGTGGGTCCCCACTGAGGGTTCCTTCCCTCGGGTCTCCATCCAGCCAGGCAGGATCGGTACCAGCTCCTTCCCCACCCCCACCGAAAGTGGGGACTGGATAATCAGTTCCTTGCTCAGAGGAGAGACGGGAAGAAGACTTAATACACAATAGCGCTTCCTTCAGACGCTGAGGAGGGAAAGCCCCTGGCCAGGGCTGCCTCCACTTCCACTTTCCCAGGGAAATCAAGAGTCTGGGAATGAGGTGGGGAGGGCGGCGCCCCTGCAGTTGGTAGGACCTGCCTCCTACCGCCCCACCCTGACTCGTGCGGAGAAAAATCAGGTCAAGCCATCCTGGGGCTCCCTGCACCTTTCCTGGAATACCAACCAAGAGCCAAGAATTTTTACCTGAGTTATCTCCTTAATCCCTTCAGTAATCCGGGAAAGGTTGGCTCTGTAATTTGGGGAACAGACGGTAGGCTCCTAAAATTTAATTAATTTGCCCGAGGTTAGGAAACAGAGAAGCTGAGCTCAAAACCTAGATGGATATCCAAAACCATCCCAGCACCCACCCAGGAGTAAATAGGATTCTAGAAAGAGGGACTGGTGCAGAAGGAGAGGAAATAGGAGATCAGAGAGAGCTACTGTAGGTTACAGGAAAGGGGCAGGACGCTCCCTAACTGGGAACAGGTGAGGAGTGTGGCCTAGGGGACAGGGATTATTTATTTTTATGTATCTATCTATTTATTTATTTTAAGTAGGCTCCACACCCAGCGACCAGGCCATCCTGGGGCTTGAACTCAGGACTCTTGAGATCAAGTCGATGCTTAACTGACTGAGCCGCCAGATGACTCTGGGGAGAGTGCATTTAAAAACCTATCAGAAGGGGTATCAATCATGTCTATATTTTTCATTTCTTTAAATAAAATGGGAAAAATACTCCTAGGCAATAAAATAAGGCTGTAGGCCATATGGGACAGGCAAATTTGAGAACCCAGGATTAGATCTCAGACAAAGGGTGATAATTTACCTCCTTGATCCTCCAAAAGCAGCATCACCAGCACCTGAAGCTTGTTCTCCATTCAGGCTGCCAGCCCAGGCCAGATGTGATCGATGAGAATCTGCATTTTAACAAGATCCCCAGTGAGTCCAACATGTTCAAGTTTAAGAGACTTGCAGTATATATATATATATATTTATATATATGAATACACCTTCCCATGTCTGGCATAGAGCTAACATACATGCATACATGCACACAAATAAAAGGGCCCCCGGGGGCTCAGTCAGTAAGGAATGCAACTCTTGATCTCAGGGTTGTGGGTTCAAACCCATGTTGGGCACACAGCTTGCTTTAAAGAATAAATGAATACACCTTACAATGTATATAAAAGAATTTCCTCAGGGACACTGCCCCACTCCCACCCCCCACAACTCTGGAGGAGGCAAGGAAGAAGGGAAGGCCATGTTCTCTTTTCTTTTCATATTCTGACTGAGCCTTACTGTCCAAACGGTCAAAATAAATCCCATGCCAGCTCTCTGAACTTCAGGCTGCACACTCCCATCCACCCCAAGCTGCTCCCCCATTCTCCAGCCCAGAGCTATAGGCTTTGCACGGAGCCGATGGAAAAGGAGAGGGAGGATTTTTCTTCCTGGTTCTCCACTCCTTTGTCTAATAAAGGGTGATTCATTTGGTTCTATTTTTAACTTTCTGCTTGTTTGAGTTCTTCCACCCTGCTGACCCAGAAAGGGGAGGATGAGGAAGTGGAAGTGCAGAGAACCTCCTTCTAATCCTAGAGGGCTCCTGGAAGGAGACAAGCCCTGGCTAGGAAGGCCCAGACGATGGGTGCTGGACAAGTATGGGGAAGAAGGAGGAGGAGGTCTCACAGGCCTGGCAGTGCTCCAGCATGGGTCCTTAAGGGGTGGAGGAGACAGTCAGAGCCGAAGGAGGCCCAGTGGATTGGCATGGGTTGGAGGTGGTTTTTCCAGAGACTTAGGAGGTAATTTCCCAGCGGATCTCCAGGCTAAGAGCCTCCACATTACAAGAAATCCTGTGAGGAGGCTGGTGTGTTTCACCTCCAGTCCTTCCCAAATCCACCGCACCCCTGGGCTCAGCCATCCCCCTCGCAGATACCCTGGCTCTAGTGTTAGACCCGGAGTTGGGATACTGCCCCTATTAACAACTGCAAGCTCTTGGGCTTGTAGTTGCTTAGCCTCTCTGGTCATCCACTTTCCTTGTCTATGAAGTGGGATGAAAATACCACTTACCTCATAGGATGGTTGTTGGAAATGTATTAGTACTTTTAAAACCTAGTGTAGTGCCTTGAACACAGCAAGCACTCAATACTGTTTTTTATTAATATTACTATTGTTATTGGGGCACCTGGGTGACTCAGTCCGCTAAGTGTCCAGCTTGGGCTCAGGTCATGATCTGGGGGTACTGAGATGGACCATGTGGGGCTTGCCGCTCAGCGTGGGGTCTGCTTGTCCCTCTCCCTCTGACCCTCCGCCCGCTCTCTCTTTCTCAAATAAATAAGTAAATAATAAAATCTTTAATATTATCATCGTTATTATTTTCTACCGCGGCTGATAGCACCGCCCCAGCGCGCCCAAGGGCCTCCCAGACCCAGGCTCCCACGGCCCTAGCTCCAAGGCGCCTCTCCCAATGCGGCCCCTAGAGGGCGCCCGGAACTCACTCGTCCTGCGTTTTTGCGTTGGTGCCTTAACGCTGGCTCCCACTTCTGGGTGGCTGCCGAGTCGCCGCCGCCTCTTCCAGCTTCTGGGTCTTGAGACTCTTCCCGAAGGAAGGGAAGATCTGTAGGCTGTGGGACTACAGGGCGGAAATGAGGGGGCGGGAGGAGTTCCCACCAAAGCGCCCCTTAGGGCGACACGCAGCAGTGGGGACCTTGCGCCCCTGTTGCTTCCCCGGAACCCTAACAACCTTCTCACACACAAAAGGAAGCCGGATTTCCATAGGCTTCCGGGACGCAGCGACGACCGCTGGACCTTCTGAGCCTGGCTAGGGTCCTTGGCTGGAATCCCTGGCGACCCGCTACCCCCAAGCCCAACCTCAGCGTCTTGGGGTGTCCTCACCCACAGGAGCTGCAGGGCTGGCAACTGAAGCACGGGCCTAGGAAATCCCCAGCAGGCAAGTTAAGCCTCCCCCTCCTGGCAGGGGACGAGGGGCGGGGAAGGGGAAGGGCAGTGCCCTGCGGGGTAACTGTCCCAAGGAGCTTCGTGGGGCCCAGACTGGCGTGAGTTTGAAGGAACTAAGAATGCAGGCAGTGGAGACTATGTGTGAAACACCTGTAGCTCCCTCCCCTTGTGCAACATCTCCCGGCCCAGGGGTTGCACAGTGGGAGGCCCTCTGTGAGGTTGTACACATAGATGCGGGCTGTGAGATGTGAGTACCCTCAACTCAACACGGGTACCCCACTGCCCCTTCCACTCACCACTCCACCCCCTCCATCGAACACACCATCTTACCACGCAGCTCTGAGCTCCTTGGAAAATCCAAACGGGCTCTAGCTCTTGCTCCATCCGTTCCTATGTGGCTCCCCAGGACGGGGAGTCCAGGAGTGGGTGCAGGGGAGTAGTGCCAGGGGCCTCCCAGGGCTGGCATTGGGCAGCAGATTCGAGCCACACGGGAAAAGCGAAAGTAACTCCTTGTTAGTTGCCTGAGCAGCGGCCTGTTAAACTCTGAGCTGATTAGGGAGCAAGACTCTCAGGGCTGCGTGGGAGTGAGTAGTGGGTGAAGGTGGGTGTGGGGAGAGCAGGGGGAGCCAGCATGAGGGAGGGGGTTTCCTCCCACATCTGGCTGGGGGCCTTCAAGGCTGCCCCAGCGCCCCAGCCCAACCCCCCCTCCATATACTAACATCTCCAGTCCTGCACAGCCGGAGGGAGGTCCCTCTTAGTAGTCTCATACACCTGGCACATATCTTGCCCACCTGCAAGTCCCACCATAAACAGGATGCCTTCCTGAGTCCTGGGCCCAAGGCAAACACAACACCTGAGACCATAGTAGGGGCGTCACAAGGCAGGGCTCAGGCCATGCCCACACAGCCCCCCGAAAGCAGATCGGCACAAAGCCGCTATTATAGCTAACAGGTTGAGCCAGATTCTCTGTGTACCACCGGCGGCACAGCACGGGCCTCTCGGACCCCAGCCCGGCCTGGGTTTCTGGGCCCCGCAGGCCACCACCCACTCAGCCCCCACGCGGGGCTGCGCCTGGTCTAGGCCGGCGCTCGGGGCTCAGCCACGGCGGAATTTGGTCAGTGCAGTCGACTCACTCAAGCCAAGGAAGGAAGAGGGCCTTTCTGCTCCGACAGGTTCGTGAATTCCTCTTCTCTTTCCGCACCTCTCCACACAATTACTCAGATACTGAATTCCTTTTCTGTTTTTGAACAGAGACCGATCATTTCCGGCAGGCGCGGTGGCAGGCCCGGAGTTGTGAGCTTCCGACTGCGGGCAGTTGGCCCTGAGACCCTCGCAGCTCCCACCCCTCCAGCCTTCGCCCCACTCGGGACAGGGTATGCGAGTCCAGCTGTCCCCCCGCCCCCGGCGGGCCCCGCCGCCGTCCCGGCCTTTCCCCGCTGCAGCGGCTCTCGGCCAACCCGGGTTTCCGCGAGATTCGGTCCCAACGAATTCCGGGCGGAGACAGAGAGGTCGTGCGCGGCCCCTGAGCGCCGGGAGCCCCGGTACCCCGGGGAGTCTGGCACCGCTGGGACGCCTCGCCCAAGGGCCTGGGAGCGCGGGAGGGGCCCCCGGGAGAGAGCACGACCCGGGCCTCCTGCAGCCCGAGAGCGCCCAGAGCCAGCGCGTACCTCCGGAGCCGGAGCGCCGAGCCGGGAGGGCTCCAGCCGTGGGCGCGCGGCCCCAGGGCTGGGGATCCCCGCCTGCCGAATGCCCACTTCCCCGCGAGGCCCGGACAAGCTGGACGGGGTTCGACAGCAGTGGGGTGGAGGGGGCATTCGTCCGTGTGGGTGGACCCTACCTGTTTATGAAGATCCCGGAGCAGGAGGTATTTCGGGGAGGAGTGTATGATGCCTAATTTTGCTCACAATTTTTTGTTCACAATTTGTGTTGTAAGAGGGTATGAGGGGTTGGGCGTAAAGCCTGGACTTTGGGGCCGGTTTGGGGGTCTTGTTTGTTCTGGGTAGCGGGCCCTGCACTCCTGCCGGGACTCCTCATCTGGTCTATGGATAGAAAGTATCCAGCAGCCTCCAGGGCCAGCAACCTCTGGAGGGATCCTGGGGATTGGGAGGTGGGAGGAAGGCTCCAGTCTCTGGGGAGGTTCAGAGAGACTCTGGAATCTTACAGCTGGGAGGCACAAATGAAGATACAGTGCCACACAGAGAAGGTGTAGGCCAGGTGGCTCCAGCCCCCGTGGGAGAGGAGGGATATGCCAGACCTGCTCAGGCAGAGGGAACTAAATTCTCCGGTTCCGGGAAGCCATGTCCAGATTTCTCCCTGGCTAGATCCTCGTGTTTGAACTGGTATAGGAGGGAGGCCAGCTGCAGACCCATGCAGACCCAGTGTTGTGGCCAGAACCTTCTCCCCACGACCAACACAGCTTGTCAGGGCTCTCACCCACTGGGCCTGGGAGGTGGGAGCAGGAGGGCCAGACTTAGACTTTTGGACCTAGAATCCTCTTCTGAGAAGATCAGGCTCCATGGGGGCCGAGGATGAGAGATGGATGAGCCCTGCCCCTCCTAGTCACATTTCTCTTTGGGCCTCCGGGGGTGAGAGGCTGACGTGCTTTGTCCCCCTCTGGGAGATCAGGTCCAGGATGGCAGCCTGGGCAGGGATGAAGGACAGTGTGTCTGATGCTTTCTGTGACTTCCCCAGCCCCTCTGGGTACACACAGCTCTGTATACCTAAACAAGACCCAAACCCACTCACTTCTAGTTTCTAACCAGAAAGTTCTCTCACTCTGCCATCCCAGAGAAAGAGCCTCCTATCCCCCCCCAACTTTATTCCCCCAAGACGACATGTCCCTAGACCCTCCACCACCTAGCCTCTTCCAGAAAAGCGGGCCCAAGTTGGTTTTGTGCACCTGAGATTGGTCTAGTAGGTGGGGGACTAGATGTTAAAGGGAGTGTTGTGTACTGTGGCTGTTCTCCTGCCTGGCGTACTCTGCGACCTCCCTGGAGGTCCCTGGGAAGTTGCTTATACAGATCTCTCCGAGGCCAGGCTAGTGCTGGGAGTGGGAAGTCCTACTTAGAGCACCACAGAGAATCCTGGCCCAATTATTGAGTCTCTGTGCTCCAATCTGTGTGGCTTGCTGGGTGAGGGCCTAGAAATGTGGAACTCCTAGCAGATGTTGGTATACTACCCCCACTATCTGTACAGCCAACCTCAGACCCCCCACTAGCACTGCACCATTGCACCCACTCAGTCAATCATACACACACTCACCTGCAGAAGAGTCACCCACAATGATCCCCACTCCCCCCAGTTCACTCCCCCATTACATACTGCCACACACACATATAGGTAACATACACATCTCGTGTATGAGATTGCATGTCACATGATTACGTGTCACACACGATGACACATCACATACAATGATAGTTGTACAATTATAGATGATTCACAATTACAAACATTCACACATTTAACACAAAAACAGATTCACGAGGAGAAATGAATAGGTACACTCACACACATCAGCACAGAAATCATACACAGTCACACACGTACAGGTGGGTGATCACAATTACCCAAAAAGACACAATCACATTCACACACGGTTACAGACACACCACTGCAAGTTCATGCGTGCAGTGATAGTTTCGATTTGCAATTTAAGCAGAAACAAGAGCTTCCAATAATTGCAAACACAGTGACACGCTTAAAAACTATTACCTTCATTATCTGTACCATCCCGATTGGCCACACCATCACAAACACAACACAAGCCTGTAACCCTCACACCCAAAGACAGTATATCCTCTTGGGCATTAGCTGGCCCAGGAGAGCCTAGCACTCCTTCCTTTCCTCAGGTCTGCCCTCTCTTTGTTTGTCCCTCCCCATTCCCCAGCCTGCCCCAGGTGTCCCTCCGGCAGCAGCAGCACGGAACACCAGCAGCTGCCCCAGTGCCATTTCACACCAAATCCAAATAGCTATAGGGTGCCGGGCTAGGCAAGGAGCAGGCAGCCCTGACTCCGGATCCGGAAGGTTTTATTTTTTTTTTCACATAAATTACACAAGCACTTTATAAAATGGTTACACAGAAAACACCTTATAAGTGCATAACTTAAGCTCCCCTATGAACAGGATCTGGAGAAAGAGGCTGAGTTTGTGTGAAACCTGCCTGTGCGTACCTGGGTGCGACTAGGACGTGTGATGAGGGCCTGGCAGGTCGTGGCGTTGTTGTGTGTGGGATAGTGTGTCACAGTGCGGCCGTAGCCTTGTGTTTGTGAGAAGTGCCATGCTGTTGACAATGAAGCTGGGTCGCCCCTAGCTTATGCCTGATAGTGAGGGTTAAGGGTGTGAAGGCTATGGCCCCACGGGTGCCTGACACTCTGCCATAGGTCCTCTGTGTTTGACTGTGGGTGACACCAGGAGGGACGGTGAAGTCACCTTTGGGCGGACCTTGGGGTGTCATGTGTGATGGGGAGTGGGATACAGAGGGGGACTCCCCAGAGCAAGTTCAAATGACAGCTCATGCTCTCCTCTGAGGACCTCAGGAGCTCTTCTTCCCCCACCTCCTCTGCCTCTCTCAATCCCACATTTAAAATCAGAATAAAATAAAATAGACGCAAACTGAAAGGACTCTGAACAGTTCCAGAGGGCGTGGGACCACTTAGGCGTCTGGAAAGAGGTCCCCGTCCCTGCGCTCTTTTCTTCCCCCATCAAAGAGGAAACAAGGTGGGCAGGAGCGCCCAGGCCAGTGCGGAGGGGCACTGTGTTCCCCTCCCGTGTGCAGTCTGAAGCGGGAGGGGGAGAGAGTCCTGGGTCTCAGCCTCAGCAACCCTTTGGCTGGACCCGGGTTCCTGTGGGGTGGGGCAGGCAGGCTCACTCGCAGGCTGAAGCCACCGACGTGACGCTGGTGATCTTGGTGGAGTCGTCGGACCACGGCTGCAGGTTTTGCAGGGCGAAGAGCGAAGAGTTGTGCACACACAGCGGGTCGGCGGGCAAGGGCTGCGCCAGACTCTTCTGGAAGGCCTCTTGCTGCAGCTGCAGGAGGATGCGGTTCGCCTGCTGCCTCTCTGCCTCCCGCTCCTCGGCGGTCTGCCGCCTGCACCGGGGACAAGCCGTTACCCAGGCTCCCGGTGTGCTCCCGGGGAAGTAGCCTGGAGGAGCACTGCTCCCTTCACAGCTCCCAGCTCCGGCTTGGGGCCCTTTAACACACACCCTTATCTTGAGGGTCCTGACTCCGACAAAGACTGGAAACCCCAAAAGTAAATGAAGCGCAGGTATCCCGGGGGAGCTGTGGGAAAATCTGCTAGGCCAAAGCATTTGGGGTTCCCGGTCTCCCAATAGCCTAGGAAGGCACAACTAGGGGTAGGATGGCACCTCGCCTCTCCCCAGCTCCGCTGGCCCAAGCCTGAGGCGCCCCACCCTCCCCACCAGCCCAGGGCAGAGACAAGGGCCAGCGGATTGCGAGCTGCCTTGCCTGACCTCTCCTCTCCCCCTTTTCTCTACGATCCTGTTGCAGGCTTCCTGCCTCCTGCACCGAGCCCTGTGCCCTGCGGGGACTCCCACCACGGGACCGGCCGCCTTCCTCCGAGGTGGCCCGGGGAGGCAATGACTCACTTATTCCATTTAATGCCCCCCCCTCCACCCCGTCAACTGAGATCAAACGTCTGTCTCTAAGGTGGACAGACCTAATGGGAGTCCCGGGGGCCTCCAGAAGCAATTTGTAGGCGATCGATGAAGCCGCGCGAAGCCGGCAAGGGCCTCTCCCAGCGGCGGACGCCGGCCTCCTTCCCAGCGCCCCTTCTTGCCTTTTGCTCCGTGCGTCTTTCTGTCTCTCGCCTTACCCTTCGGTCCTGCATTTCAAATGGCCTGACTAGTTTTCTTCCTTTTAGGCATTGTGTCTTTATCTCCTATTTTCTCTCACCCACACTTCCTTCGTTCTCTCAGAATTAAGAGAATTTATTTGAAACGGAAGTGGAGGTTTAATCCTATCCATTGCTTTTGTTTATTATCCTAAGACTTCTTAAGGTGCCTGGTTTTTCCTTTTCTCCCTGGGGTGGGCTATTTATCCTTGCCGGTTCCCCTCCCTTTGCCTGCTACTCTCTTCCCCTGTGCCCCTCTCTTCCAGGGACTTGCGTTGCTCCCTCCCCTTGCTTAGGCTGCAGCCTGCAGGGGCCTTGGGAATCCTAGTGCCCCAGCCTTATTCAGCTAGCCCTCACTACCCCTTTAGCCTTCCAGAGATCTGAAGCCAACCCCCATTTCTTCCCCAGTGCCAGCAAGGAGGAGGCGGGGTGGGGGGGGGGGGAGGCAGTGGCTTTCTTTGTGGCCAGGAACATGGAATGGCGGGCAGATTCCTTGCTTTCATTCAGAAAAAGAGGAAACTCCAATTCCTTTCTCCAGCTCTAGGCTCACCCAGCGGGGAGCCATGGACTTTGCCTGGACTCTCCTGCGCTCTCCCCCATGAGGCCTGAGCTATCGAGAAACTTTTTCTCCTGTGTGGAACGGAGTATGCAGGCCAGATGTGCAGGACGGTGTAGGGGTGCAAGTGAGGCACCTGGAGAAAGCACCGGTGGGTGCAGGGAGTTAGTTTGCCGAAGAGTGTGGGACGCTTTATGAGAGGGAGAGAGAGAAATGTATGTGTGTATGTGTGTGTGTGTGGGGGGGGGGTTAGTGTGGTTGTGGGTGTGTGACGGGAGAAGGGTAAATGTGTCTCTTTCTCTCACACACAAACACCCATCTGCTCCTAATTGATCCCCCTTGCAGTGGGACTCCAAAACCCCGCCACAGCCGGTGCGGATTGATTTTCCTCTCCCAGGGTGGGGAGCCTGGCTGTGTGAGCGCCCTGCGGAGCGCCTGGGGAGAAGGGAGTCAGCAGGGCCCAGGCCCGCGCTTTGGAGCCTGACGGCTCAAGCAGGAACCCCGGCTGGAGCGCAGAAACAAGGCATGGGCCATCCCACCTCCAGTCTCCGGGATGGAGTAGGCATCTCTGTTAACGCGACTTTGCAGAAACAAAATGTCCCTTAGGACTCACTGATCCCCAAAGCCCGAACTGCACGGACTGTGCTCCGCCCCGCCATTTCCCCAAGCAGCAGCGGAGACCAGCCTCGTCTACACCAGCACTGAGTGTGTCGGCCAGAAGGTCAAGAAACCTCCGGTAAAACAGAGCCGGGGCTCTCCAGCCTCGCCCCCGGCAACGGCCTCAGTTGATTCCCGTTCCCCGCGAGCCTAGCAGGGAACTGATCAGAAGCCGGCGAGCGGAGGAGGGTGTGAGCGCCCCAGGAGAGACCCAGGGGCAGAGAGCTGCCCGTCCAGCGCGCTCACCTCCACTTCGTCCGCCGGTTCTGGAACCAGGTTTTGACCTGCGCGTCGGTCATTTTGAGCGCCTTGGCAAGGGCGGCGCGCTCGGCCGAGGCCAGGTACTTCTGGCGGTGGAAGCGCTTTTCCAGCTCGCAGATCTGCAGGCGCGTGAAGGACGTGCGCGGCTTCTTCTTCTTGGGGGGCGTCCGGTTCTGATAGGGGTGACCTATACGGCGTGTTACAGTGAAGGGTGAGAGGGCCACTGGAGCGGGAGACAGACAGACGGCAGAGGCAAGCAGCAGAGCGTCAGGAGGCGTCCCAGGCCCGACTCCCCGCGATCAGCGAGCGCAGCGGCTAGACCCCAGGAGCGGGGCGGCGATCCTCCCGTCAGCCCAGCTCCAAGCCCGCGGCGGGAAAGGGCCCCCTCCCGCCCGCCAGGCCGACGCCGCCGCCGCCGCCGCCGCCGCGGAGGCCTCTGCAGCCCGGGGCTCCCACATGCTCAGCCAGAAAAGACGTGGTCGCCTCCCCAGTCTCCTTGAGGGCCCGTCTGATGCGAGCTAAAGGTCGCAGGCCCCCACTGCCCCAGGCAGCAAGAGGCAGTGCTTGGTCAAGGGTGAGGGGCTGGGTCTTGACCTGAGCCACCACAAGACACACACATACCACAGGGGCAAATTCTAGATCTATACACCCCGTCTGACACACAGACACAGGGGCAGGCACACAGGCAGACACATACAGGACACATAGCAACACAGGTGACATTCATTTCCTCAGAACCTTCTTCAGGCCTGAAGAAGATTAGGGTGTACTGTGGCTGTAGGTCCTCAGTGGAACGCCTTTCGCTAGAGACCCAAGACCAGCGGGTTCTGGGCTGAGGTTCCATTAGAGCCCTTCAGGACTGGCCTGGCCTGGGTTGGGGGAGTGCAATGGGCAGCAGACCTGAGAGAACTAAGGTTGGGGACTGGGGTCCCTTGAGTACAGGGTCCTTCCTGAAGGCCCAGAGCAGAATGGTTGTAGCCTCTGCTGCACGCCTCGCTCCCTTCCCCTGACCTAGCTTGAGCCAAGGTTCCAAGGCCAGAACAGGAGCAAGGGGCCTGGGGTGACTTGGGGCCGCCTAGCTGAGCGTGTAGCTCTAAGCTGCCTATTTCCTTTCCACCATTGGGCCTGGATCCCGAGCCCCATGGGAGTCCCACGTCGCCATCGGCAGCGGCCCGTACCTCCCGCCTCCTTTCTCTAACGCCCGGCCAGGAGCCCAGGTTCAACTCGTGGTTACTTCTAAGCGGGCAATGGAGCTGGCCTGGGCGGGAGGATCCAGGATCCTAGGAATGCTAAGGGGCGGCGGGAAGTGAGGCCGGAGAAAGGGGCCCGCTCGTGAATGAGAGCTGAGTGCCGAGTGCCGAGAGCGGAAGCGAGAGCGGAGGGAGCCGGGGCGGACGGGGGAAGGCGCGGAGCTGGCAGCGCAGAGGGTGGCAGCCGGCCGCGCCGCCGCCGCCGAACGCGTAATCGTCCCAGGAGTTGTCCCTGGGCCGCGGCGGATCGATCGCCAGCCAGGCCTGTGCATTATTCACACTGGAGGGAACAGGGCTGGGCCGGGAGGAGAGGACGCCATGCCGGGACCGAAAGAAAATGAAGCAGGAAGCTCAGCTTCACGCTGCCACCGACCTGGACGAAGCCCGCAGTCCGGGAAGAAGGGCCCGGTAGCTCTGCTGCTTTACTCAGGCTCGGGGCCTCTTCTGGGTTCGGCAAGCGCAAAGGGCGCTGGAGCTCCGAGCGCGAAGTGGTGTGTGTGTGTGTGTGTGTGTGTGTGTGTGTGTGTGTGCAGGGAACGAGAGAGGTGGGGAACCTGTTCTCTCCTTGCGTCGGATTCTGGGGCTCGCGGTCTCAGCCAGAGAACGCTGGCCGGGACGGAAAAAACAGTTCGTTCACATCGCGCCCCTTTCTCCAAGAATACCGAGCCCCAAATGCCGGTTGAAGGTAGTCCCGAAACTACATCCCCCTTTCCCTCCGCCTGACTGAGCCCAGGGACTCCGAGAGGGGATCAGGGAGAGCTTTTCAGAGTAGGGGTCCTGCGGGAGAGACGGAGAGGGGCCCAGCCTGGGAGAACTCTTGGAGCCTGGCGATTCCGCGAGCGTGGAAAGGTGGCGGCGGGCGGCTGCACTTGGGGGAACCGCCGAGAGGACCAGGGCAACCTGGTGCGCAGAGGGGGCTGCGGGGAGCCACCGGGCAGGGGAAAGGTAGCGCAGAGCCCGGGCCGCGGCCAGGCGGGGCGCGCGCGGGCCGGACTCACCTGTGAACCTGTCCTTTGTGTATCTGCGGTTACTCTCCATCCAGGGAAAGGTGAGGCCGGTGAGGTTGTTGACACCTGGCACCGCAGGCACGGAGGGCACGGTGGGCAAGCCAGTAGCCAGAGGCTGAGGGTGGGCCACCGCTCCGGCTAGCGGCCTATGCGCCGGCACCCGGATCACTCCCGCAGCGGTCAGGGCCCCCCCCGCCGCCGCCGCCGCTGCCGCCGCCGCCCCCGCCGCCGCCGGGACCGGGGCCGCCCGCCAAGGCCATGTTCACGTTGTAGGAGCCAGCCAGCGGGCCCATGCTGCAGGCGCCGCCGCCGCTCGCCGGGCCACCAGGGCCGCTCGGACCGCCAGCACCATAGGCCCCCGCGCCCCCGGCCCCCGCCCCGGCCGCGGGGCCCCCGCCGCCGTAAGCGTAGGCGCCTCCAACCAAACAGCCAAGGCCGTATTCTCCGTCCTGGAGGCGCGAGGCGGGCCCCATGCAGCCGCCTTGGTCCGGACTGTTGAGAATCTGGTCGATGCCGAAGCTGATGGGCTCCGCATGGCCCGGGTGGAGATGGTGCGGGCCCAAGTGCTCCATGCTGGCCCCCGGCCCCGGCCCCGCGGGGGGGGCCTGGGCGGCGGCGTTTGCTGTGTTTGGCTCGGGGGGCAGCGCGCAGGGGCGCCCAGGCGGCAGGGGCTCCTGGCTGCGCGAAGACTTGGAGGCGAAGTGCGCGGAGGGCTAAAGTAGGGGGGGGAGGGGAAGGAAGAGGGGGCGCCGTATTCTTCCCCTCTCTGGCTGCTCCTTCCCCTCTCCGGCTGCTTGCTAGATGTTGACTCTGGGACATCAATCACCGGGCGAAAAAGCCCGGTGCGAGCGAGCCTAGCCGTTTCGGCCGGGTCTCTCCATTGGCTGTGCGTGGAGAGGAGCGGGGTGAATGACAGCGCGGGGGGAGGGGCGGAGAGGGGGAGAGGGAGACCGGGAGCAGAGACTGATGCAGGAGCCAGACACAGAGGGACGGAGACCGAGGCTCGGAGAAGTAGTTTCAGGAAGAGAGAGAAGGGATTCAGAGACTTAAAAGGAGAAAAAGAACAGGAGGCGGCCATTCCCAGAGACCTATGAACAGACGCACCCAAGAAGGTGGAGGACAGAGACCTTTTCCCAGCCTGGCAGGAGTCTTCCCACTTTGAATTGGGCTAGAGAGGTCCGACTTGATAGGCCTCTGGGGAAGGGTGTCCGTGAGCTACCGGAGAACCTCCCCAATGTCTCGGCTGGGAAGCACCTGTCCGCCAACAAGAGGATTTACTCCAAACTTCAAGTCTGGCTTGTTAGAAAGTAGAAGACTGTCTACTCCCCAGGTATGGAGCCCAGACCCCTGAGGCAGGAAGGTGAGTTCAGGCTTGCCCTTTTTTTTAAAAACACAGGGCTAGGAGCAACTGGCTAGATATTGTTGGAAAAATCAAGAACTGTCCCAACTCAGCCTATTTAGAGAAACTGAGGAAAGGAAGACTTTCTGAGAGGCAAACACAAGTCAAGGGAGTTGGCTCCGGGCCTGCTGCCAGGGTGCCCATGCCTCAAGGTACCCTTTTCCTTTTAAATAAACAGAGTCCTCAAGAAGTAGTTCCCACAGCATGTGAGTGAATTCAGTTAGATTGCTTTCACCTAGTAACTAGCCCTCGCTGGCTATTCCAAACAAGGAACCCTTGGATAGCTATGAGGGGAGGGAGTTATTTTCTTACTTTTGGAATCCTGGGAGGGAGGTGTGGGGGATGTAAGACTGTGGGGGCTGGGGTTGGTGGGACCGAGATCAGGGCAATCCATCCGGGCAAACAGAGGCCTTTTAAAGTTTTGCCTCTGGCTGACTGGCTTAGCGCCTGGGAGAGAATGAGGAAACTCCCTTTTTCTGCTTCCTCTCTTTTTTCCCTCTTCAGTAGGGAAAGGTTTGCTCCCTCAAAGAAGCCAAGCTCTGGAAAGGATGCGGGTTGGATCCCTTGGGATCTGTTTCTGGTCTTATCATATTCAACAGGTCTTCGAGGAGGGACTGTCTCTATCAGGCAAGATGCTAGAATATGAAGGTTTGCATTCCACTTCTCAAATCTCATTACGGTCTATTTGCTTTGGTCAGGTCTGTTAATTCCACTTGAAGAGACCTCGGTGGAGGCAGGGAGTGGTTTACTCATCTCAGTCCCCCCTCCCCACCCACTGTGGAGTACCACCCCAAAGAGCAGGATATAGTCATCCTGAGTGAATGAATGAGCTTCCTTATTCAACAAATATTTATTGAATACCTTCCACGTGTCAGGCACTGTTTTTGACATTGGGAAAACAGCAGTAAACAAAACAAAGGTCCTGCCCTCACGAATTTACATTTCATAGAGGGGGTTAGACAATAAAGAAGCAAATACATTAAGTCAGATGGTGATAAGTGTTATGGAGAACACTATGAACTTTCCCAACTCTTCAAGATGAGTATTATCCCTATTTTACAGACGTAAGAAAGTCAAATTTCAGAGAGGCTAAGTGACTTGATCGAGACGGAGGAGCTGGGTTTGACTTGCATTTATAACTTAGACTGGATATGGCTGCTGTTGGAAGCCCATCTCTGTGGGAAATATCGTGTCTGGGCACCAGGCAGGTGGACAAAGGCCCACTCAGAGCAAGGCCAGATATGAAGTAGGTAGTGGTTTGGAAATGCTATGCAGAAACAGGAGAGAGCTCTATTCCCTTGCCAGTTTGCTCCTCTCCATCCACCCAATCCAGGTTTCACACCTCTACCCAGGGTAACTTTCATCAAAAATTGTTTGAACTTAAATCTGTCTCTTTCCTGCATTTTATCTTGGGGGAACTAAAGCAGAGATAAACATAAGTGTTTTCTTGAGAAAATCCTATGTGCTGGGTACCACACCACAGTGATCTCATTTAAGACAACAACTCTGTGAAGTTAATGGAAATATCTCTAATTTTTAAATAAGAAAATTGAATGAATGTTCATAGCAGTATTATTTATAATGGCCAAAAAGTGGGAACAGATCAAATGGTCATCATGCAATGAATGGATAAATAAAATGTGGTATAACCATACAATGGAATATTATTCATCCCCCCCCCCAAAAAAAAGAATAAAAAGGAAGTCCTAGTTCATGCTACAACATAGAAAAGCCTAGGAAACATGATGTTAATGGAAAGAAGCCAGGCACAAAAGGCCACATATTATATGACTGCATTTATATGAACCATTCAGAACAGGCAAATCCACAGAGGCAGAGAGTAGATTAGTGGCAGCCTGGGGTTGGAGGAGGGAGGGTAGGAAGTGCCTGCAAATGTATACAAAGTTTCTATTTGAAGTGATGAAAATAGTCTGGAATTAGATAGAGGTAATCATTGCATAACTTTGTGACTAACTTAAAAACCGCTGAATTGTATGATTTAAAGGGAATATTATGTTATGGGAATTATATTCATTTTTTAAAAACAAAAACAAAAACAAAATGAACAAACTTGCCCAAAGTTCCACAGACTGAATAATGTTGATCTGGGTTCCCCAAACCTAAACTCTTTTCCCTGGATGAGGCTGGAAAGTATGGAGAGGGGTGCATTCACTTCCTTTGAGACTGGATCACAGTGACCCTGTTTCTTTTTATTAACTACAGTTCTGCCTGCTGCAGTTAAAACTCTGTCTTTCTAGAACTCTGCCTTTCTTTCTTAGAACAACTTTTCTTTGCTGCTCTCTGGCCCATGCAGGAAACCCCCTCCATGTTCCTAACACTCTCCCCATTCCTCCCTCTGTCCTCCTCTGGATGAATCTTTCTAGCACCCATGTCTTTTTGACCTTGCCCATTTGGGCATTTGCCTTACTTACTTACTGCATCTTGAATTCCTCACATCTGGCATCAGTTGGCCAGGGTCCCTGGCAGGAGGTATCACCTTATTGGCTCAGCCCAAGGTTGGCAGAGGTCACAGCTGCCTAGTGGCCCATTAAGACTGTTGGGATGCTCTTCTCATCAAAATCCCCAATGAAACCCAAGGACATCCTGACTTTCCCCTGCCTTTACATCTGTTTACCTCTACGTCTCTTCCATACCCCCCCTCCACCCCTCACCCCCATCTCTCCGACTTGCCAGAGTCAACTTTTCTCCCAATCCAATTCTGAGGTGCTGGCCTCCCCCAAGGTGGGGTTCTTTGTGTCCAACTTGACCTCAGCCTTTGTTTTCCAATGAGGCAGTTGCTGAGGTCCTGGGGTACACTTTTCGGTCCCTTCTCTTCCTAGGAAGTTGAGACAAGAGGGTCAGGAGTCTCTGGGTTCTGGTCCCCACCCCTCCTGGGTTCCCTGAGCTCAGCCCTGCAGGTTGGAAAGTGTTCTGAAGCGGGGTAGTGGGGGCTGGGGAATGGGAGTGAGAGGAGACTCACAGGGAGCTTAACCTTAGGTGGTGCAGCTTTTGCATTTCTACAGTGTTTCTGCATGTTGTGCAGAGTAGCGCTCCTTAGGAAGGACTAGGGGAGGAAAAGACAGCAGGATAAGGCACAGTGACATCCTAGGCACCCTCAGTCACAGTAATGATCTTGTGTTGTCCACCAGTAACCCAATGTTGTTATCTCCATTTTGCAGATGGGAAAACTGAGGCACTAAAAGCCAGGAAGTGACAGGAACTAGGCTCAAATACTGTTTTTCAGACTCCAGGCATTAGAAGCTGATTTCTTTTTTTTTTCTTTTTTTTTAAAGATTTTATTCATTTATTTGACAGACAGAGATCACAAGCAGGCAGAGAGGCAGGCAGAGAGAGAGGAGGAAGCAGGCCCCCCGCTGAGCAGAGAGACCGATGCGGGACTGGATCCCAGGACCCTGAGATCATGACCCGAGCTGAAGGCAGCAGCTTAATCCACTGAGCAACCCAGGCACCCTAGAAGCTGATTTCTTAACACCAAACTTGGTAGATAGTAGATGTCCTAGCTTTGCAAGAGTCTCTCGAACACACATCTAGGTGAGTTCCAGCCCTGAGGCCACCTAATAAACTGCCCCCTACCCACATAAAGCACCACCTACTCCCCTGGCCTGCAGAATAAAGAAGTGCCTCCAATTAAGAAAGGAGCAGCTGGGGCTGAGGCTGGGGCTGGGGGAGGAGAAACAGGAGGGCTCAGCCACAGAGGGCGGGCCCCTTCAGATCCCACACGGTTCCCTCCCCCCTCTGGGAAAGACCCCTGGGCCAGGGGTTGTCCTCTAGCTTAGGGGTGTGTGTATGTGTGTGTGATAACTTAATTACCTTGTGTTTGGGAGACTGTGTGTCCATGAGGGGAAAGCCAGATGTGAAAGTGTGCATGACAGTGCGGATGGCCACTTAGATAACACTGGGCATGTCTCCAAGGAATAATTTTCTAAATTTACCCAGCAACTATGTATTGGGTGTCTATTATGTACCAGCGTTAGGCTGTTGGGATTCAACTGCAAGCAAAACGCATGTCTGTAAGGGGGCTGGGGGAGAAGGGAGTCTGGGCCATTTTTGCAACTGGATTTGTCTGTGTAAGAATGCAAGTGAATGTGTGTTTTCTGTAACAGATAAGATCAGGTCTCTCCAACTGTTCCTGTATGATGAGCACATATGATGGACTGAGGGTGTCCCTTGGCTACTGTGTGAAAGTGTGAGTGTAATCATGGTGTGTGTGTATGTGTGTGTGTGTGTGTGTGTTGTCTTATTTTCTAGTGTAGCTGTCAGCACAATGGCCATATGTTGGACTATGGGTGTGGAAAAGGGGCGACAGGATATGCCCAATAGATACGCATCAGGGACAGTGAAGGACAAGCTGAGAAATGTGTAAGGGGAGGTGTGAGATGAAACAGTTCATGCTGGGGCCACTGGGATCTGGATTTTCAGCACCAAAGGGGCCAGTTCTGCCTTGCTCACCCGCCTCGGGAAGGAGGCAGAAAATGGAAGGGTTGGTGCAGCTGGGGATGAAAGCACTTAGAGACCCACCCAGTAAAGGGCACCCCACTTCCAGGGTGTGTGGGAGGGGGTTCTGTCCAGGAAGCTAAGTTGAGGAAGGAGGGAGTGAGCAGGTCAGGCTGGTTCTTGCCATACACTCTGTGATTTCTCAGGGCTGGGGGTAGGGGTTGTCCAGGGCCAGCCCCGGGTGCTTCTACCCAATCCTTATAGCAACAGGGATTGAGGATCTCTCCAACATGGCAGGGCAGGCATACATTTCATCAGTGGGGGCACCCCAGCTAAACTGAAAGCAGAGGGACAAGGGACAGACCTTTCCTGCTGCAAGACACACCTCAGCTGTCACCTGGGTTAGGAGCCAGCACCTTTCTTCTCCTCCTGCCCCTACCCCAAGGCCTGCTTGAGCAATGGGGTCATGAAGTCTAGGCCCTGCCCTGTAAGGCTTCCCCTTCTGATATAAAGGAAGCTATTGGCTCCATCACCTCTGGGCATCAAGCTAGGGCCTCAGGCTTCTCTCTGACCAACTCCCTTCCAAAGGAGGCCTGGACACCCTCAGGTCCTGCCATCTAGAACTGCTGCCCTTGACAGAATATATCTTTGATGCTTTCGTTCTCTCAGGATGCCAGAATGGGGAAAGAGTTGGGCAGGGGGTGGCCTGAGGTTCAGGGGAGGACAGAGCTCTGTGGTCCTGCCATCCCCTGAGGGGCTCCCTGGGCACCGACATTGGCTTCCCACCACCAGACCCCAGGAGAGCACTCCAACCTAGGACCCAGGACCACAGGCACACCCCAGCATGCCCATCCTTGGCCTCCAACCTTGGCCTACCCAACTGACAAGTGGGTCTGAGCTGGTCCGAGGAATTGTGGAATTTCGGGAGGCAGAGGGCATTCCACTGCCAGCCCCTGAGTGTGGTGTGGGGGAAGGAAGGAGTAGGGAGGGCACTACCTCCGAGGGCCCTTACCACCTTCTAGGCACCTACTGCCTGCGCTGGGGGCTGGCAGGCTTTTTGGGATCCGGGATGGGCAGGCTAGAGTTCTGTGGGTGTGCGATGCCCTCACTCTGGCCCCTCAGTCAGAACGAGGGGTTGGGAGGGTTCCAGCTGGACCACAAACCTGCAGTGGCCAGATCTACTCAGATTTCTCACCTAATTCAGCTCCCCAGCCCTCTAAGAGTGTACATTTGGGTCGCAAAGGAGGGGCGGAAGAGGAGGGGAGACACCTTCCAGTTCCCAAAACCCAGATCCGTCCAGGACTCTGGTTGGGGAGCCTGAAGTTCCCCCGGTCACCCAAAAGAGCTTGGGCCATCTGGAAATTTCCGCAGGCGTTCAGGGCATGTCGGAAGCTGCAGGCACTGGCTGAGCTCCGGCCACACCGCACCTGGAATGGAAAACCAGTCCAGCTCAGACCCCCGCAGGCTGAGAGGGCCTGCCCCGCGCTGCGCGGGGTGCCGGATGAGCTCGGGAAGTGTCCTCAGCCAAATTGAGCCTGAGCTGGGGTTTGAAATCAACTCGCCAAGCTCCTCCTCCATTAGGGCCGGGATGGGGTGATGGGGAACGAATTCCAATTCCTCCTGGGAGTCCCAGTTGCTGCCCCCGAGGTTCTGGGTTCCACGCTAGGTCCTGACTGCACATGGCCCCCGCATAGACACCCTGGCAGACATAACCAACACCCGAGGCTTTCCAGATACAGCGCTGGAGCAGATCCAGCACCCTCTCTCAGGCCCAGAGTCACAGACCTTGCACACAAAAACGCACACTCCTGTGTGCAGTCCCGACAGCCGCTCTGGAGGCCTCTTCCGCGTGTCCCCATACAGGCACACACAGAAGTTGCAAACCTACAGGTACACTGGCTTCCTGCGCCTCAGATAAAAAACACATCCCTCCCTTCAGGCACACATTCTGCCGGCCGCATTGGGCCCACAAGCAGCCGCACAGTCTCCCAAATTTTCGGGCGAGGCCGAGGGCAGAGAGGGTGGGGGAGGGGGGAGCCGCAGGTGCCAGAAGTTGGGGTAGGGGTGCCTAAGGGGGAGGGTCCGTATCCATATGTATGGGTTCCGCACAAAGAGCAGCTGCCCTAAGCTGAGCCCCGCGGGCCCGGAGTCGCACCGAGGCGGCAGCGACCCAGCTAATTGAATTAGACTGGCCAGGCCCTGCCACCCGCGCGCCACCCGCGTCCGCTCTGCCACCCGTCCCTGGTCGCCGCAGGCGCTCGTTGGGTGCCGAGGGACGGATTGAGGGAAGGAGGCAGCGCCGCCTGAGCCCCTGCCCAAGGCGCCCTCTCCCCCCGGAAATAATCCCATTGTTCTGCGGGCTGCGTGTGGCACGGGGCGCCTGGGATCCCCAACTGGACTGCCACGCTGTGATTAATGGGACGGCGGCGAGGGAGCTGACACCGGGAGAGCCCGCGGCCGTCCTCCGCCCACTCTTCTCCCTGGTTCTCAGCTGCCTTGGTTTCGGGTGCCCCTTCCCGACCAAGTCTGGGGAAGTGAGGGCCGAAGGGGGAGGGAGGGCAAGGGGCCACCGGAAATTAGACCAGACGACATCTTAGTGAGGAGGGGCGGGCTGCTGCCTTAGGGCGGGAGAGCTGTGAGTCCCTCTGTACTGGGGGTGCTGGGGATGTGTGTGAATGGGGCTTCAGGGTAGAGTGTGGGGTCCTGTGTGAGATGTGCATAAGGTATGGGCTCCAGCACTGCCTTGGGTCCCCAGGAAATGCCTGCTGGGCACCTGCCTTCTCATAATGGATTTCCACGAGGCCTCACCCCAAACCCCACCCACATCCATCCCCCCACCCCCCCGCAATTGATAGTGTGGCTCCTGAACCCATCCCCCACCTCCCTGTCCCCACCTTTGTGGAGAATGGTTTCCAAACACAGGCATCTTTTCCTTCAGCTCTTCTCCGTCTCTGACATCCTTCGCCCCTCCATTGAGTCCCTGCTGGCTGGGGAGACTCACAGCGCCCTCAGCCAGGGAAGCTCCCTGACCTGCTGCTGGGAAATAAGTCCTCTGTCCAAGGCGACCTTGAGTCCCTGAGGTTGGGAGCGCCTCTGAATGTCTGTCCTGCTCCAAACAGCAAGTACCCGGGGCCACGCCAGAGTCCCGGCTGGCCCCTCAACACTGATACCCACTCACAGGTGCTCTCAGCACCAGGGACACCTCCTCGTGCAGCCAGCTCCACCCAAGGGCTGTGGAGTCCGGGGCTCTCAGGCAGCTGGGCACATAGCCATGCTTCCAAGGCCATGGGGCAAGTTCACCTCCTCACCTTCTCCACCCAGAAGCAGGACACGTAGGACTAGCCCAGCATGTGTGTGTGGGGGGTGCCTAAGGACTTTGAGCCATGGATCCTAGGAGGGTAGAAGAGGATGGCCACCGGGAGAACCTAGGGCTTTGGCCATCTACGGGTCAGCACTGCTACTGAGACCCTGTCCCAGCAAGGACCTCTGGCCCCCAGACTTCCTGCTGGCTGTTGCCCTCCACCAAACCACCCAGGTGATGCAGTCAAGGCAATGTACCCTAGAAATCCAGCTAGGGGAAGGAGTGAGCCCAAGCTGGGGGCCTCGTGCCCACCAGAAGGGCTCAGTGCATCTGGCAGGGACCAGGGCCCTTTGAAGGAGTGACATGAAGTGGGGCAGTGGCTGGTGCCTCTCTCCACACCCTCTTGCCCCGATACCCAGGGCCCCAGTGAGGTGGTGGAGGTGGGGGGCTTCGGTCAGGCGCAGGCCCTGTGGGTCACCCTGAGAGCACCGGGCGCCAACACTGCCCACTCTCAGGCTGGGGCCAGGCCTCGGCGGCCCTCACTGTATTTCCTGGGACTTTTACTGCAGCACCAAGATGAGCAGTGACATCCCCCTCTCCCCTTTCATAAATATTGCATCTTCCCAATGCAATTACAGGAGACGGAGCGGCATGAGCGTTTACTAAATAAGATTATGGGGCAATGCTAATGCAGTTTATGTCTACGTTCTGACACCAGACAAACTCCCTATTAATAACCTCTCAATGAGGTGGGAGGCTCTGAAGGCAGACCCTGGGGCTGCCCAGGGCCCAGCACTAGGTAAGAATGGTCACAGAACGGCCAATCCGTGCTGGGTGTGGGGGAGGGGCTCGCAGGGCTCCTGCCCTCCTCTTTGGGACTCTTGGCTCAGAGTTCTCTCCCCACTCCTTAGGAGGCAACCTGGGCCTCCACCCTCAATTCCAGAGTCGCACTGACACCCTACTTCCTCCACCTCACTTCTGTTTCTCAAGTTTGATTTGGGCTGGTGCCCCTCCCCTCTGTTTGGAATTCCCACCACTGGAGGGGCCCAGTTCCCTCCTCTAAAGGATGCAAGGCACATTCTTCTCTGGCTTAGGAACCACTCACCATTGCCTATGGGAAAATCCACGCCCTTTATCCCACCATTCAAGGCTTTCAGTTTACTGTTTCACAGGTAGTCCCCTCCCCCAGTCCCTGGCCACCATGGACCACTTTGCATCAACTGAGACAAATACTCTCACACCTTTCCCCTCACACCCATCTCCTCAGTGCAATGCAATGACAACACCCACTTCTCCCCTACCCCAAACACACACACACACACACACACACACACACACACACACACACATCCTATTCCTCCTACTTAAAAAGCTACGTCAAATTTCTGCCTCTCCAGGCATATTTCATGAGTCCAACTGGCCAAGAGCACACAAGTCTTTTAAAAAGTCTTAGTTGTTGCTGTAGATTTGGAGTCACGCACACATGGTTTGGAGTCCCAGCCATGCTGCTTTGTAAATCCGTATCAGAACAGATCAATTAACTTCTCTAGCCCTTACTATGTTTGTTTTTGTTTATCAAATAGGGACAATGGACTCTGCCTCCGATTTCAGCATTGTCGGACTCTTTGGAGTTCATTGGGTGTATCTCTGCTTTACTATCTTCCTTATTGTAATCAAATTTGTGTAAAATGTTCGCCATCCCTACTTGTCTGGGTGTCATTGGAACTCAATGTTGTTAGTCCTGCTTCGTTTCCCAGAACAGTCGATGAGCTTCTAGAACTTGTAGAACTCTTCTCCTTGCCTCCCTAATTTCCCTCCTCTTGAGGCTTTTTTTTTTTTTTTTAAAGATTTTATTTATTTATTTGACAGAGAGAGATCACAAGTAGGCAGAGAGGCAGGCAGAGAGAGAGAGGAGGAAGCAGGCTCCCCGCTGAGCAGAGAGCCCGATGTGGGACTCGATCCCAGGACCCTGAGATCATGACCTGAGCTGAAGGCAGCAGCTTAACCCACTGAGCCACCCAGGCGCCCCTCTTGAGGCCTTTTTAAGGTCTCATTGAGAGGCTAGGGCTGAGGCAGTAGAGACAAGTTCTGGAAAAACAGAACAGAACATCAGTGCAGCAGAAAAGTATAAGCAGGATTTCAAGGTCAAGAGAGCCAGTCCCCTGCTTCGGGCCCTGGTGCAGGCTGGTCATTAATGCAGCCCTGGGTTCTTCTTGGCCTTCAAATAAAAAGACATTTCATGCCCAAGGACCTCAGTAATGAGGAACCAGGGAGGGGCTGGGTAGCCTGCAGGCTCAGCAAAACCTTCCCCACCTCAGAGGCCTTCCCTCCTACCTCCCTCCTCCTCCGTCTCTGAAGTCAGCGAATCCTTTCAGCAGCTTCTGGAAGGAGGTTCCTTTGCCTTTGGAGCAGGGAGAGAGATGAAGGGCTCTGGCAAGGCCTCTTTAGAAGCCTCCTGGAGGGACGCCTGGGTGGCTCAGTTGGTTGAGTGGCTGCCTTCTGCTCAGGTCATGATCCTGGTGTCCTGGGATCGAGTCCCACATCGGGCTCCTTGCTCGGCAAGAAGCCTGCTTCTCCCTCTGCCTCTGCCTGCCATTCTGTCTGCCTGTGCTCACTCTCTCTTTCTGACAAATAAATGAATAAAATCTTAAAAAAAAAAAAAAAAGAAGAAGAAGCTTCCTGGAGCCTTGCTCCTCTGCCGTCATCTCTCTACCAAGGACAAACCGTCTTTACCTCAGAGAAGCCGATCGTTCTGTGGGGAAAGGCTGAGGCCCAAGGCCTGGAGGATGGGGACAGTGCTTTACCATCTTCTCCAGTCGCTCATGCCTTAGGACCAGGGCAGCACCTGATCAGGCTGGCACATACTTACCACTAACTCTAACCCACTGTTTGTGCCCTGGGCTACAGGTGACTTGGCTGAATGCTGCAAACCTGTCTGAGTCTGTCTGGGCCATTTGGATTTACCACAGCATCCCTTCACTTATTTGCGAAACCTTAGACTTGACTCTTTTTTCTATTTTCCCTTTCTCTGTACCTTACCTGTCCTGTCCAGTCTCCCTGCTGAGTCTTTTCTTAATACTGATGGACTGAGAAACTTCCTAACCAGCCCTTTACCCAACTTGTACATTGTGTGCACACAAACACACATGTAAACTCAGAGGTACATGCTGACCATTACTCTCAAAAATACTTGAACAAAAGTCCTGCGCATGACCCATGGACCCATCATGAAGTCCTGGAGCCCCCTGCGCAGACACGCATCTGTGCTGTCTCCCCCCGAAAAGCATGCATGCAGAGAAAAATACGACCACATAGATTAGCAAGTTTGCACAAACACACAACCAATCAACGTGCCAAGCACAGTTTCTGAAGTTGGTACTGCCGTCGAATATTCCAGAGTTTTCCAGGGACCAGGGAAGTCCCTTCTTTTATCTTTGGGGGCAACTCAGTACACATAGGGTAAAGTATGCTCAGGGGTATTTGGCACTTATAGGATTGTATGACGGGATGAGGGAAAAACCACTCCCCACAACAAACCGAGCTCAGAGTCCTTCCAGAGGAGTAGGAGGAGGACACATCTGAGCAGAGGGATGTGGACTTGTAACTGGAACCAGAACCTGCCCTTTGTCTTCACTCTGTAAATCAGGTGAGGATGCTAAGGCAGGAAGTAAGGACTTAGAGGGTGGGCTTCAAAGGGGCGTGGACTTTGAAAGAGGAAAGGGGGGCGCCTGGATGGCTTAGTCAGTAAAGCATCTGCCTTCAGTTCAGGTCACAATTCCGGAGTCCCGGGATGGGCTCCATGTTCAGCGGGGAGTCTGCTTCTCCCTCTGCCCCTCACCCCACTCATGCTCTCTCTCTCTGTTGCACTTTCTCTCAAATAAATAAATCAAATCTTAAAAAAGAAGATGGAGGAGGGGAAGAAAAAGAAGAAGAAGAAGAACAACAACAACTACAAGTTCAGGGAGGTGGTGGGGGTGGGTCAAATAGGTGATGGGGATTAAGGAGGGCACTTGTGACGAGCCCCGGGGATGGATGGAATTGCTGAGTCACGGTATTGTGCACAGGAAACTAATATAATGCTACATGTTACCTATACCAGAAAGCAATCAATCAATATTTTTTTAAAGCCCAATCATAAAAAAGAAAAAAAGAAAAGCAAGTTTGACCAGATGTTAAAATATTTTATTATAAGGCAACGGAATGAAAACTGTGGATATCAGCACCAAAACAGACATTTAAATCAATGGGACAGAACAGAGCCTAGAAACAGACCCAGCTACACCTGGATTTAACATAGGTGTTAGAAAACAAAAAAGAACGGAGCCTAACTCAATAAATGGTTTGGGAAAAGCTTTGCCACTTTGAAGAGAAGTTATTTTATTTTATTATTATTATTATTATTATTATTATTTCAAGTAGTTGCCATACCCAACTGGGGCTCAAACTCATGACCCTCAAATCAAGAATGGTATGCTCTACTGACTGAGTTAGACTGGTTCCCTAGAGAGAAGTTATATTTTTGTAAAATTTTATTTATTTATTTGAGAAAGAGAGGGAGCAAGCACAAGCAGGTAGAAGGGTAGAGGGAAAGGGAGAAGCAGGCTCCCCGTTGAGCAGGGAGCCTGATGTGGGGCTCAATCCCAGGACTCCAGGATCATAACCTGAGCTGAAGGCAGAGGCTTAACCGACTGAACCACCCAGGTGCCTCAGGAAATAAGTTATTTTATATCACATAAAATTAAGTATGATAAGATTAAATAACTAGGATGATGAGTAAGAGATGTAGATGCAGAGAAATATGGGTACAATGCAATTTTACAGTTTGAAGATTCAAAGACTGTGTGTTCTTCCTGAATGCAAGTGGGGAAAAGTACAGATCTTAACTGAAAAGGATCAAGAGATGAAACACGACTGATGTAAATAATCAGTGTTTCCAACTCTTGGAGCTTGTTGAGAAGGTAGGAGTTCATAAAGCGGGGAAAGGAAAGGGATGTGAGTGCTCCCATCTCATCCTTGCACACGGACGAGAAGGTGGTGCTGCCGTGGAAGGGCTGGGACTCCAGGTGCTCCAGGCTGAACGGAGGGACAGACCCTGGCAGTAGGGGGATCCAGGACAGCTAGCTATGAATACTTGCTATCTTCTGATCTGGCTCCTAAACCTGGCCCTGAACCTGAGCTTCCCTGCCTCCAGGCCAGACTGAGACACCCTAAAGACCACACTGCCTGGGTTCCAATTAAAGTTCTCCACTTAAAAACTAGGTGAGGGGCGCCTGGGTGGCTCAGTGGGTTAAAGCCTCTGCCTTCGGCTCAGATCATGATCCCAGGGTCCTAGGATCGAGCCCCACATCGGGCTCCCTGCTCAGCAGGGAGCCTGCTTCCCCTCCTCTCTCTGCCTGCCTCTCTGCCTACTTGTGATCTCTGTCAAATAAATAAATAAAAATCTTAAAAGAAAAACAAAAAACTAGGTGACCTTGGACTAGTAACTTAACCTCACTGAGAAGCAGTTTTCTTATCTGTAAAGCTGGATAATAACAGTAATTACACAGAGAATAATGCGACGATTTCATCAGCCAACTCCTGGAAACCTACAGAACCGTGTCCGGCCTAGAGTAACTTCTCAGTAAAACTTGGTTACACTTCTGGTTCAGTTTGAAGGAACTCTAAGGGAGGAGGCAGAAAACAGCATTTTTTTTTAAAGATTTTATTTATTTATTTGATGGAGAGAGAGATCACAAGTAGGCAGAGAGGCAGGCAGAGAGAGAAAGGGAGAAGCAGGCTCCCTGCTGAGCAGAGAGCCCGATTCGGGGCTTGATCCCAGGATCCTGAGACCATGACCTGAGCCGAAGGCAGAGACCTAACCCACTGAGCCACCCAGGTGCCCCCAGAAAACAGCATTTAATTTCTCTGATGCTTACGTCTTCTGGGTCTCTGGTTGGCTTTAAAGTCTAGCACACCTGGCTTTCTCCCTTATGTTAGCTGATGAGGCAAGAGAGACTTGACCAAGAGGGAGCCCTTGGTGTAGACCAAGAATCCAGTGCTGACACACAGGGCTCAGCTGCCTCATATTCCTCCTGCCTACATGCCGTACCCACCCTGGCCAGAGCTGGCATGGATGGCCTTCCCCTACCCCCAGGGGCCAAGACCAAACCAAATCTCCCATCTGGGATTTAGGGGAAAATGGGCTTTGTGCTTGGGGGATAAAGAAGTGGCAGGTTTTGAACACTTGGCTGCAGGCTCTGTCCCACTAAGCAGAGGTAACTCCCCAGCCGAGGACCAACTGAAGACAGGAGCTCCCACCAGAAGTTTCCAGGCATACAGAAAAGTGCGGATGCTTTTCTTGAACTGTGAGTCCTCTGGCTAAGTCAGGCTCAGATGGGGGGACAAGGTATAGTGGGTCCGTTTCCTGTCATCCTTCCCCTTATGTCCCTCGCACAAACCTGGGAGTGTCCTTTTCTTTGGGTGAAAATTTTGTTTATTGCCATATTATTTTGTTATTATCACTGTTATTACAATTAAACAAGGTGGGACTTCCCCGGATGGACTTAGTGGCCACTTAATGGCCCCCTGGAGGAGCAAAATTGAGTGACTTCTGGATGGAAAGACATGAGGGCAGAGATCTTTGAGAGCCAGTTTGAAAAGCACTTTCTTCTTCTGGGGACTAGACCAGGTAAACCTCTAATAGCCAAGGAGGGCTATGGAACGAAGGGAGTGTCAAGCCCGGGAGAGGGTGCCCAGAGGGTCCACTGCAAAGAGAAGACAAGGGGGAGGCCTGGAAAGGACTGAGGCTCCTTCCTGACTCCCCAAGTGGCGCCAACCCCATATATGTGCTCGGAGAGTTTTGAATCCAGAGTCAGGGAGGCTGATTACCAAGAAACCTTCTTTCCATTCATCTACCCATTCATTTATTCACTTACCTGTCCACGCAGTCTCCTCCTTCGTTGAGCTTTGCTCCAAGCCAGGGACGGTGCCTGCCCTGTGTGAGCTAGGCTGGCGCCCTAAGAAAGGGGTTCAGGGGGAACCCCTGGGGGGCAGGCCCAGCAGTACCTTCACGGCCATCAAAGCCAGAACTCAACCTTTCTGGGGCTCTAGTGCCTTTGTCGTTTGCCTGTGTTTGTTTGTTTTTGCTGACCCCTATTTGTCTGTAGTTTCTGGTGGTTAGAAAAACAAGCGGGGCAGGGCTTAAATGGGAGAAAGGGCAAGAAAGTGTGCGGGTCTCAGAGCCCAGGAGCAGAAGTGTCCTGGAGAGGCACCAGGAGAGATGAGTCTGGGGAAGGAAGAACCCAAAGTCAGCCCTCTTCCCTGTCCCCCTCCCCCACCTACGTTGCCCTCACCCTCTCCCCAGTGTCCCCCACCCAACCTTCTATATGCCTTACTCCTTCCTCTCCGCCGCTCCCTTTAAATGTCACCTACCACTCCCCCTTGGGAGTCTGGCCTTGAGCCTTGGGTGCTGGAGAACTTGGGCTGGGCCTGAGCAGACCCCTCCCTAATGAGCTTTCATCTTGGGATGAGCCCTGGCCTCCAGGGGTCAAAGGTGGCAGCTTTATTTACTCCCAGCCCTGCTCTCTCCGCTCTGGCGCTTTCATCATTTTGTTATAATGGAAACAGCCGATGGCCACAGGCGGCGCCCTGGGAGAGACCGCCGGCCGGCTACCTCCCCTCTCTGCTGGCCTCCAGACACACAGACACTTGTAGCCCTCCAAGAAGGGCTCGGATTTCTCAACCAAGTAGAGCTTTGCTCTCAGGACAGTTTTCAGCTGTCGATTTGATCACATTCCTGTGTCTGCCTAGAGCCTGTGCTGGAGAGGCTGGGGGTTGGCCAGCCTGTGAGAGTGGGCACGGATGTGAGGAATAGGTACGGTGTGCAAGTCTGAGAGTGCGTGGCATGTGTGTGTGTGTGAGAACGTATGCAACTGTGTGTAAAGCATGCGTTTCTGGGTGGATGTTTAGACACGTATGTGTATACTGATAGTCACATGTGTGAGTGTGATGAGAACAGGCATATGTGCACGAGAACCTGGGTGTGTTTGTGTCTGTGTGTGTGCACATTTGTATCAGAACCTTATAAACGAGCCTGCCTGTGTGCAAGCCCTTATAAGTGTGTGTGCATCTCTATGTACAAATATCATTTGAGAATGTGTCTGCACAACATGGGTAGATCTGAGAACTCTAATGTTGGGCAACAGAAGGCAGACAAAGAAGTTAACAGACTCTGTCAACATTTGTATAAAGTATAAAAACAGAAAAAGTAATCTATGGTGTAAAACGTCAGAAGAGAATATTGTGCTTGGAGAGCGGGCCAGAAGGGGCTCCTAGGCACTGATAAAATTCTACTTTTTGACTGGGATGCTGTTTACATGTATGTGTCTGGTTGGGGCGATTCACTGGCCTGTATACTCCTATATAATGAGAAACCATAAGGCGTATATAATTTTACTATCTGGATATATAATTCAATAAAACATTGGTCCAAAAAAATTGAATCTGAAGACTGTCCTCACATGCCTGTGTCACTCACCTTCTCCAACCTGCCCCTTTGCCTCCTTCTCCTCCTCACAACCCTTGACAGTGCTGGTGTCTATGCTCAGGAAAGGCCAGTGTCTCCTGATGGCCAAGACACCTGCCCAAATCCAGCTCCCCTCCAAGCTTCTCCCCCCAGCCTTCCTTCTTACCTCTGTCTCACCTTTCTTGGTCCCCTCTGGGAACTCAGTGACCCACCCCCTTGGAAGGCAGCGTCCTGAGGGCAGAACTTAGATGGGAGAAGATTTGGCCACGCTGTCCAGGAGGTAGGGGGGGTACCGCTGATGTCCTGGAGCGTGTAAGACCTGGGGTGGGGGCGGGAGGTATTGGAAGGCCAGCCACGCTGCAGAAGATCACACTGGGAGGCAGGGAGCGGCTGCAGGGCATTAGTTAAGTATGGCTTTTAATGAAAGAGAAACCTTGAGGATCTCCCTTTGAAAACTCCCAAAAGTGAGCCTTGGCTGCACTATTTGAGCTCTCAGGATCTGGTTTCTTAATCTGTTAAGTACCAGAAAGCTCTCTGGTTTCCGGCACTATCCCTGTGATTGTCTGTGCCTGGGTGTCTCTTTGCTTACAAGACGGTGCGCGTGTGCCTGCAGGTGGTGTGCGTGAGTGTGGGTACACTGGTACCTGTGTGAGTGGGTGAGGTCCTGTCTGATACTCAGAGAGTGTGCTCGTGCTCCATGCAGGAGGCAGGGTAAGTATATCCCATTCCAAATTACTTTGCTCTGTGATTCCCACAAACACTTGCTGAGCTGTCCCACTTGGGGGTTCAGAACCTGTGATTTCTGCAGGTTTCCGGGACATAGGGTCTATACTGGGAAGGGGGCTGTGGCTCCAAGGAGGAGATCAGCCGGCTCAACTCTCTCATCTTCCTCCAGGTTGGGTTTATTCCTTCCCCTCAAAGGCTGGCACCTGGCATGATACCCTAAGGAACCTGGCTCTGTCACCTCGGTGCCTGGCCCAGGTCCCTCCCCCAAGCAGGGCTCCTCCAGCCCTTTCCCAAACCTGCTCAACCCGCCTGGCAGCCCAGCATCTCCCAGAAGTACCTCTGGTGCCCCTCTTCCAGGGAACACCCATCCCACTGGTATCAGGAGAGGCAGCAAGAATGGGATGGGGTAGGGGGGAGGGCAGGCTGATCCCTGCGGAAGGGGTTGGGGAAATTAGACTTGCTGCTGCAGGGAAACCTTGAGGCTTCTCTCTGGATGTAGCTTGTCGGGATGTAGCTTGTCGAGCCCCACCCCCATTGTCCCTGGTTCCACTTTGCTGCCAGCCTGAATTCTCCTCCTCACCTCCAGCCTTAAAGATTCAGTCCTCCCTCCTGGCTCAGCTGACATTCTATCGGATTGACCCAAGGGGGCAATTGGGGCATTGTCCTGGAATGTCCTAGAAGTACAGAAGGGATGAAAGCTAGATGTGAGTCACCCCTCTCCTCCCAGGGCTCCCTTTGAGGACAGGTCCTGGCTCTGGATCAGCAAGCACAACAGATCACTGCAGCAGGGTGACCAGACAGACCAGGAGAGCGGACCTACCCCACCATCTCCCCTACCTGACAAGAGACAAGCTGGAACAGTATCCTTCTTTTAAGAGTATTAGAAACACTCACAGATGCACACACACACAAAATTGTTGAATATTTACGTGCCAGGGACTGTTCAAAGAGTTTTATAGAATCCAGCTCATTTTAATCTTGGTAGCAATCCTATAGAGTAGGTACATTCATTATCCCCATTTTAAAGATAGGAAGACTGAGGCACAGAAAGGCCAAGTAACTTGGTCAAGATCATATCTCCAGTAGAGAGTGGATTCAAGATGCCAGCCCAGGCAACAGGACTACTGAGCCTGTGCTGTAAACCACCACCTATAATGTGTGTATAATTACCCTTCAGGATCTATACACCCACTCGTACTTAGAGGAGGCCGGCTCACGTGCGTAAAATTATATGTACATAGAAACATATCATTACCCAGATGCTAATCACACCTAACATTTATACAGCAATTTATTTACAAATCGCTTTTACACCTAGATCCAATGCCCACTAAAGAAGGGATTGTCACTCTGTTAACAGACAGCAATTAAGGCTGCCACTTACTGACTCAGCTGAGGCTCAGTTATTTGGCTGGAAATGGTTTATCTTTTTCCTTCCTTCCTTCCTTCTTCCTCCCCCTTCCTTCCTTCCTCCCTCCCTTTCTTCCTCCCTTCTTTCAGTTTATTTCTTTGAGGTGTGGAGCACAAGCCAGAGCAGCAGAGGGAGAGGAAGAGAGGATCTGAAGCAGACTCCATGCTGAGCAGGGAGCCAGAAGTGGGGCTCGATCTCACAACCCTGAGATCATGATCTGGGTCAAAATGAAGAGTCAGACACTTGGCTGACTGTGCCACCCAGGTACCCCCCCCCTTTTTTTTTTTAAAGATTTACTTTATTTGTTTGACAGAGAGAGATCACAAGTAGACGGAGAGGCAGGCAGAGAGAGAGATAGAGGGAAGCAGGCTCCCTGCCGAGCAGAGAGCCCTATGTGGGGCTCGATCCCAGGACCCTGAGATCATGACCTGAGCC
>NC_081560.1:164811994-164863810 GCF_022355385.1 Mustela nigripes | reverse complement strand
AAAAAAAAAAAAACAGTACAAAGAGAATAAAGTGAGAAGTAAAAGTTCCCCTTTCCCTCCTGCTATCCTCATCTCCAGTGGTAACCACTGTTGACAGTTTCTTTATATGCCCTTCTGGAAATTGTCAACACATGAGCAGAGAGTGTGAGAGATTATATGTGGCTTTTATTCCTTGCAACTTCACACTGGTGAGGAAGCTCTGATTCTCCTCATTTTACAGATGACAAAACTCTTCAAAGTGGGGTGGTTCTCCAAGGTCATTCTAGCTGCCAACCCAAGTTTTCCTGGCCTGGAACCTGCGTCTTTCTCTCTCTCTGCCCCAGGGTTCCTTGTCTCCTCCAACCCATGCTGGTACCATGGGCCCAGGCGAGGGGAGAGCCCCCATCACCCCCATGGACAGGCCAGGACTCTGCTGCTCTGGGCTTTTAGGGCAGGGTGGCCCTCTCTGACCACTCAGTTTAGGGGAGAATTTGCTGATGGGGAGGGCAGGGAGCAGGCCCAGGACCTTGACTGAGATGACTAGAGGGTCCAGCTCAGCTGTGTGGTACATCCCTGGGTGCCCTCTGGGGTCCACCCGGACTTTCACTGAAGCCTTGAGGGTCACAGAGAACCATAGGCCTCAGTTTCCATGGAAGGAGACATAGGATTGGGGAGGGGAGGTTCTGGAGCTCCCACGGAGTAAAGAGACCTTTAGATGAAAACTGCAACCCTCCACTCCTCCCTTTAGGAGGGGGCCGAGCAGGGGCAAGGAAAGTACTCTTGCCTCTGATGGGAGGAGAGGCTCTGGAAGGCTTCTGCCCCCTGGGTAAGCTTTCTGAAGGACCCCCAGACCTGTTTTCAATTCCTCTTTCTTACAGAGCCTATAGGTTGGTACCTTAGGAGACGTGAGTTGCCAAGATCCAGCCATAGCTGCTGAAGCTTTGGAGACTTTCCCAAGGGAGGGGCATGGTGGGCTTTCTGGGCTGTCCCTGCAAGGGCCTGAATGCCTCGGGCCTGTGTCCCATTTCTCACATGCCTAGTCTTATACAGACTGTAGAAAATGGACAAGACCAGGGCCAGACGGGGACCTGCCATTTCCCAGTTCTCATGGGATGCTCTTTGGGACAGATTTCTCAGTGAAGTCCCCCTTCCAGGCTGTCCAAGAGGGGGTTTATGTCAGCGATCCCTAAGGTAGTGCTCAGGGGAGGGAGAAAACCCACAGCAACGCTTGCAGGCCAGAGAAGGGTATGAAGTTGGACCCATTCTGCAATTTCTGGACCAAGCTGACTCCAAGGACAAGGCAGTCCTCCCTGAGGGGTTATTCTCTCCCTCTGCACACGGCAGAGCCTCCCCAGATCTCTGTTACCCCCAGGATCACATCCACACACCTTAACATGGACTTACCGCTTTTGAAGACCTGTTGAGTACTGGGGGGACATCTGTGGTACACCCCATTTCTATCTGTTGACAGTGATAGTGCTAGGCTGGGAGTCCAAGGACATGGGTCTCTCTTCCCAGCTTAAAGGTCTTGGACAAGTCACTTCCCCACCCTGAGCCTCAGTTTACCCATCTGGGATATAGGAGAGTTGGACTGCATTTGGAATCTGGGAATGAACTGGTGGGAGTGGGGCTGGCAGTGGGAGTTCTGCCTGTTGAACTAAGTAAGATCTCTCTCTAGGGGACTAGGGAACACTGTGAAAGAACTCCTGAAAGGAGTTTAGGGGTTTTAGGAACTCCTAAAAGGTTATTCTTGGTCAGGAGGAGAAAATGCGTAAGTGTTTGCTAGGAATGCTTGTATCTGTGTGTGTGATGTGCCTATACGTACACGTGGCAAGAGTGTATGTGTAGGGGGGTGTGTGTGTGTGTGTGTGTGTGTACAGCAGCTAATTGATCCCCCTCTCCCAGCTGGGGTGGGGGAAGGGATGGAGAAGGCAGTAGTCACTCATTAGGAGGCAGCTAATGGGCCCAAATGGCCGTGTCAGCAAAGGCCGAGCTCAGATGAGCTTCCTCCCCGAGGGGGGCAGGGAAGCCTTGTGAAATAAGAAGAGGGAGGAGAAGAAAGCAAAGGAGAGGAGAAGGAAGGGGAAAGGATGAAGCTTTCCCAAGAGGAACTGTAAGATCTACCATGTCCTGACTTTGTCCCCATCAATACATGCTCCCACCTGCGTAGAGAAAAAGCCCCGGGTGCAGAGAAGGGGAGGCGGGCGATGGAGGACAGCACCCACGCCTTTGGGAGCCCACAGACTCAGGCTCGCCAGCCCTGCACTCACAGACCACCTGCTGTGCACACCCATGAGGCACGTGGGGGTCACGTGCTCAGCCAGGGACACGCCCCCCGGGCACACACCAAGCGCGCACAGATGCAGGCACACGTGTGCTCTCTGTGTGATGGGCAGGAGGACAAAAGTGCAAAGGACGGGTCCCGGCCCCCTGGGGGCTGACATTTTAGTGGGGGTGGGGTCTCTGCTAAGCAAAGAGGCCGGTCATGTGACATGACACACACCTTACACCTGGCGCACACATAGACACACCTCCAGGAGTGGGGGGGAGCACCTGCCAGCCCTTTGCCTGGAGCCATTTTCGTACTGAGGGGTGGGAAAGCGGGAACCAAGGGCAAATTGTGTACCTCACTCAGCTAAGCCCACTGAGGGGACCCTCGCCTCCATTTCCCCCCACATCCTTCCTTCACAGTACCAGATCCTGGCCATTGCATGTGAGAACACTAACAGCATGCCTTCATACTAGCGAAGCAGATTTCTGGTCCGGAAACCTGATGATGCTGGGGGAGTCTCTAAACTTGACTTTGCCAGAGGATTATTTCTCTCGCTCACCCCTTACAAAGTAGATTCCAGAGGAAATGAAGACCTGACTCTAAAAATGTTAGAGGCCAATATACGTTAAAATAAAATAATTTCACATTAGAGAGGGCTGTTTAAAATAAGACAAAAACTAGAGACGCCTGGGTGGCTCCGTTGGTTAAGCGGCTGCCTTCGGCTCAGGTCATGATCCCAGTGTCCTGGGACTGAGTCCCCACATCAGGCTCCTTGCTTGGCAGGGAGCCTGCTTCTCCCTCTGCCTCTGCCTGCCACTCTGTCTGCCTGTGCTTGCTCTCGCTTCTCTCTCTATGACAAATAAATAAATAAAATCTTAAAAAAATAAAATAAAATAAGACACAAACTCTAATGACCATATAGAAAAACATTAAAAATTTTACTATATCTAAATTTAAAACTGCTTTCTGATAAAATGTTGAAAATAATACAGAGAGAAGAGCAACCAATTCATAACAAATCATAACATCCCAAATAATGAATTCTAATACACCAATAAAAAATTTTTCTAAACTGTTAGAAAAATGGGCAAAGTATACGAACAGGCAATTTATACACATAGAAATACAAAATGTCCAATAAACTTAGGAAAATATGTTCAACATTAAAGAGATGCAATCAGGAGCACCTGGGTGGCTCAGTGGGTAAAGCCTCTGCCTTTGGCTCGGGTCATGATCTCAGGGCCCTGGGATTGAGCCCCGCCATCAAGCCCCACATCAGGCTCTCTGCTCAGCAGGGAGCCTACTTCCTCTTCTCTCTCTGCCTGCCTCTCTGCCTACTTGTGATCTTTCTGTCAAATAAATAAATAAATAAATAAACATCTTAAAAAAAAAAGATGCAATCATAATTGGGAAAATGCAAAGTAGAGCAAAGATAAGATTTATTTTTGCTTGACCCATTAGATTAGCAAAATTCAAAAGATTGCTAGTATCTGATGTTGGAGGGAGTGTATGAAAAGAGGGTTGTCTCATCAGCAACTGAAAGTACCATAAATTGATCCAGTCTCTTTGGAGGGTACTTTGTCAGTTTCTATTAAAATTAACAATGTCCATCTTTGTCTTAGCAACTCTATTTCTAGATATCCATTATCCTAACAAAATACTCATGTCTCCCCACAGAACCACATACCAGGGAGTTCTCTGGACATTGTTTATACAACAAAAAATTGGAAGCCACCTAACAGTCTGCTGGTGAGGCATGACGAAGTAAAAATGGCACCGCATGCTATGGAACATAGTATACATTGCAGCTAAAAATAAATGAGGCAGACCTATAGGTATTGATTCAGGACAATCTCCAAGCTATATTTTTACTTAGAAAATCAAATTGCAGAAAAATAATACTTGTATACAAAGATAAAAACACACTCAAAAACCTGTATATTTCTTTATGTTATATATATATATATATATGTAAATTCATAAGAAGTGATCTGGAAAGGGGCGCCTGGGTGGCTCAGTGGATTAAGGCTCTGCCTTCACCTCGGGTCATGATCTCAGGGTCCTGGGATTGAGCCCCGCATAGGGCTCTCTGCTTGGCAGGGAGCCTGCTTCCCCACCCCCCAACCCCCCACCTGCCTCTCTGCCTACTTGTGATCTCTGTCAAATAAATAAATAAAATCTAAAAAAATAAAAAAGAAGTGATCTGGAAGGACATCCAGTAAAGTGACCACAGCAGTGGCCTCTGGGGAGAATTCTGGAATTAGAAAGAGTACTTCATTTTCCTTTCTTTCTTCTCTCCTTCCTTCCTATCTTCCTTTTTCTTCTTTCCTTTCAATTCTTTCCTCCCTCCCTCCCTTCTTACCTTCCTTCCTTCTATTCTCCCTTCCTTTCTCTTAATATTTTATTTGTTTATTTGTGAGAGAGAGAGAGAAAGAGACCAAGCAGCAGGGGGGAGCAGAGGGAGAGGGAGAAACAGACTACCCGCTGAGCATGGAACCCAATGCAGGACCCTGGGATCATGACCTGAGCCAAAAGCAGATGCCCAACCAAGTGAGCCACCCAGGTACCCCCCAGTGTGAGCACTTGTACCACAGAAGGAGTTCTGTCAAAGAAAAGTGTGACAGAGTTTGGGAACTACAGAAGAGCAGCTGTGGCTGGGGGATGCTGAGGCAGCCACCAGCTGCCACCAGGGGGAATAAATCCCCAAACAGGATAATGGGCCCAGTGTGTTTGGAGTGGATGGTCTGACAGACAGTCAGAAGTCATTGTGAGGGAAGGGGGAGGGCTGGGTCAAGGGCAGGACGGGGCCCATGTGCCAAGCAGAGAGGCCAGGAGGATGGCCTGGGACAGGTCTTAGGGGTACTTAGGATCTACACTGAGAGTCAGATAGATAACATCCACGAGTTAGGGTGCTTCTTGGACCTGATTTTCCTTCCTCTGGGTTTTTGTGGCTAGAAGGGAACCAGAAAGGGATAAAGTGGAGGGCCATGATATTCAAAGGTGGAATCCCCAAAGCAGCCTCCGAGTCTTGGCAACTGCTGATAGGGAACGTCCAGAGTCTTTAAAGGTCAAGCAGAGGGGCTCTCTAAGACAGTTCCACAACATTCTCCAGGCTGCTTCTGTTGCCTCTCCCCACCCTAGCCCCTCGGGAGCCCAAGGCCAAACAGTTACCAGACTGTGCGGGGGCAGCCAGTGCGGAAGGAAGCTTCCTAACACATAGCCTGGGTGTCGAGCACTCTTGTTCGCCAGTTACCAACTCAGCAGCCAACCCAGAAGCCGCTCTTCAGTCGCCCTCACCCTCCACCTCACTCCACACCCACCTGACCATGCAACCCTCCCTAGGATTGCAAACTTCTCCCTCCCTTGCTCTCTGCTTCCTCAGCCCAGGCCACTACCTGCCTGGACTGAGGCAATGGCCTCCTGGCTGCTGGCCCTCCTCCCATCCACCGTATGGGGCCACAAGAATATTTCTAAAGAATTATCTGAGCAAACTACCCCTCTGATAAAACAAAAAACAAAAACAGAAACAAAACAAAACAAAAAATCCTCAGTGAAGTGACTCCTCATGGTCCTGGGAACCAAGTTCAAGTTCAAGGTCTTTGTCAGGGTTTGTAAGGTCCCTGCTTTCCTCTCTGGTGTCATCTCTTATCATTGACTTTCTCGTTACTGTGTGCTCTGGCTGGCTCTGCTTAGAGTTCCTCAGGCTCTCATCTCAGGTCCACTGGGCTGGAATCCACACTTCACCCAGCTCCCTAGGTGATTCTTGGCACAGCAACGTTTGAGAGCGCAGCTCTGCGCTGGTGTCTCTCAAATTCTCTGAGAACTCGAATCACCCGGCATGTTTATTAAAAATGCAAATCCCCAGAGTCCCCCCCCTAGGCCAGCCCTAGGTGAAAATCAGAATTTTCAAGGGAGGGACCTGGCAAGCTGTGTGTTTAACAGGCATCTCAGGTGACTCTCTTCATCTGGGAAGTTTGGGAACCATCATCAGGGGTTCTCAATCTTGGCTGCCTGTGAGAATCACACGAGGGAGCTTTAAATCCATATTAATGATTGGGGATGGTTGTCTGGGGTGCAGCCTGGCTGGCACCAGGATTTTTCAGATCATCCCCCCAGGGGAGTCCTGGGTGATGGGCGGCCAGAGACCCGAGCTACCGCACCGAGGATGGTTTCCAAACGCAGCTGCGTGGACTAGGGGCACCAGGAACACCTGGGAAGCTCGGTGACGGCTCAGACTGGCGGAGCCATGGCCCTCCAACCCTGGAATCATAGTGGGGAATGGTTTACAGGTCAGAGGGGGAACCTGGACAGAGAGCTTCCCTCCCTGGGACCTTTACCTTCACAGAGGGAGGCGGCCATGGTTCCAGAGCGTGGAGGGCTACAGGGAGACGGAGCGGAATCTCCTGGCTCTGGAGCAGAGACCGTCAGTGGCCGCCTTGAGCAGAGCACGCGGAGCCCGAGTGGATGGGTGTGGCCACTGCGCCTGCGCCTCCTCCCTACGCCCCGCCCAGCCCTCCTGAACCCAGGACCTCAAGCCTCCCGATATGCGCTGTGGCGTGCCATCCCGCTGACACATGGAACCTGACTAGGGTGAGAGAGGGAGAGAGGCAGAGGATGGAGAGAGCTCACTGACTTTCCAAGACCCTACACTGGACAGATTACAAAGTGCTCGCCACCGCACAGCTGCATGGAAGCCTCAGGATTACCCTTTGAGGGGATTCCCCCCACCTGCAGGTGCAGAAACAGACTCAGAGAAGTCACACATCCGAAGCCACAGAGCTGGTCAACAGCAGAGCAGAGCTTGGGCTCTGGATCTTCTGGGATTTTCCCTCCAAGAGCCACAGGCAGCAATACCTTCACTACTCGTTCTTTGCTCTAGCACCCACGTACGCTCATCCTCCACACGGCTCAGTGGCAATCACTCTTTCAAAGACCACATGTTCACATTCACAGTGACTCCCGCACTCAGCCCCAAGGCCACACGCCTATGCAGAGTGACAGACTTGCATACTCTCAGTCCCCAGCAGAAACACTCACAGACTCAGGAGCAAAGGCACCCACATCCACTCTCAGAAGCCCCTGGTGGCTCTCCCTCTTTCCCAGAGGCCAAGTCTCTCATCTTAACCCTGACTCTATTCAAAGTGTGTGTTGGGGGCTGAGTCTGGGCCTCAGAGTGGCAGGGAGGCAGGTGTCTGGCCCCAGGAGCTCCCCTTCCATCTCTCTACCTGCCACTTGTGGCTGCTGCCCCGGGCCAAGAGGCTGTCTATGTATCCTAGAGGGAAAACCCCCCAGGGCGGAATGAGCAAGAAAAGCCAGAACAACAGAGATCAGAATAGAAACCCACCATCATCATCCTCAGGCCATTCTGAGTCTGGAGCAGGACCCCTGGGCTCAGAAGTCAGACCTACTTGGGTCCGAATCCTGTCCTGCCGCTTCCGAGTGGTGGCTTCAAAGCAACTCACTTAACATCTTTCCGTTCCAGTCCCCACTGCGGTGAGCAGGGCTGCCCGCTAGGCCCACCGAGCCACACTGGTAGGAAGATGGGTCTGCAAAGGCATCTGGCACAACACGTGGAAAGTATTCAACTAATAGGGGCAGTTTTTCGTCGTCGTTGCCATTATCATCAATGAATTTTTTCCATCATTATGAAGAATGCTCCCAGGTATGGCCCACTGCAGAGCTCAGCCAATGGACAGATGGGCCGTGGTGGCCTTTCTAGGACGGAGCAGAAGGGCCAGTGTGGGGGTAAAAGCAGGTCCTGGGGCAGAAGTTAGAGAGGACAGCAGTGAGCAAGGGGGCTTCTTCCAGTGGGGGACAGACACAGCTGATCAGGGCGCTGAGCCTGTCCTCGGCTGTGTCCCCTGGTTCAGAGGGCAGTTTCTGCCCTATCACAGAGGCAAATGGAAGCTGGGGGCCCTTTCCTAGTCTTCAATGCCAGGTTCCTATCCCTCGGAAGCTCTAGATGGAAACCAGGGTCCACCTAACAGCAGTGCCCCCATTCTCTTTGCTATCTGTTGCCGGCACCCCGATTTCAGCCCCATATCCTGTTCACCAGGGCTCCCTGAGAAACCTCACTGCTTTCTCCGGGCACCCCAGGGAGGCTTGCAGGGTCAAGACTGTTTTCCTTCCTGAAGAGTCAGACTGGCAAGCATTTACTGCTAATTGACCTTGAGACGGGAAACTGAGGCGCATGACCCCAATCCAAGTCACAGGGAGAATCCAGCAGAGCTGGGGCTGGAATCCCTGACCTTTACTTCCACCCCAGACATTGACCTTGGGTCTGGTAGGGGATAAAAGATCTCGCTGGGTTGGCCTGAGTGGAGGGATCAAGATTTACATCTTCAGGAGGTAAGGCCAGATTTAGGCGGGAGCTGGGGACAGGCAAGACCTTTCCAAGGTGCCCCCAGGCCTCTGTTGAATGAGACCAAAGGGAAGTTGAGATGGGCTGGGATAGTGCAGAGGCCAAAACTGCCCTCTCTGTGGTCTGGGCCTAGCTGAGGAGGCCAATTACCCAGGAGCCCCTGCTCCCCAGAGCCCCATCACTAGGAGCAGCTCTCATCACCTCCAAGCCCAAGCGGATCCCCCTTTATCAGGCCCCCTGGCACCAGCCTGTCTGAGCCTCCCGCACCTCTGACGCCCAGGACATTTGTTTTTGTATCTGCGGTGACTGTGGTCAGAACATAATTGAGTCAAAACACCCACTCGGACCTCCGAAGGATAAACAAGCTAGGCTGGGGCAGCCCTGGAACCTATGTGAAGACAGACATAAAGACAGTGGCCCTAGGAAGCCAGGCAAGCTGGGTGTGGAAGAGCGGGTGGGGAAGGGAGAGGGCCCAGGTGGAAAAACAGAGAGGAGGCCAACCACGGGCCTCTGCTGCAGAGAAGTCAGGGTTCCGATGCCAGCTACGAAAACCTCCCCAGCCCCACCCGGCTCTGGTCTGTAGTGGCCCTCAGGAAAGTTCGGGGCTAGCGCAGGCTTTCCCCAGCCTCCGAGGAAGTGGGCTGCACAGATGGTGGACAGGTAACAGTGCCGATCCCAGAGCCCATCCACACAGGCTGCAGCCCAGGAGACCCACTGGGAAAACCACTGGTCTTCACTGATGGGGACATCCTGGCCTTGCCTTCCGGGAACCTGGCAGCAGGAGATAGGGCCCTGCCTGGCGCTGGGACTTCCCATCAGGACACAAAAGTCCTGGAGCCAGGAGGGGCCCTCCAGGATCCTGGCTAATGCCCTGTGGAGAGCTGGTAGGGAGGAGCTTACAGCAAGGACACCTAGGCATGACCTGCCAAGGAGACAGAGGTGCAGTTGTTTTCCTAGGACTCCAACTGAGGCAGCTGGGCAAAAGGAGCCCTGGCTGGCCGTCAGGGCCTTGTTCTGCCAGCTCCACCCTTGGGGCTCAAGGCATTTAAAGGGCCAGAGCCCTACGTCTCCAGGAGAAGCGGCTGGTTAGCTAGGTTGAAGCCACAAGTCTCCTGAATCTTAGGACCCATTTGTGTCTCCAGGTGCCTCACCACTAACATGGAGGAGGAAGCAAGGAGTGGGTCCATGGGGGGACAGGGATCCTTGAATGGAAAGGGTCCGCACAGCTCACAAGACTGTGTGTCTGAACGATCGATCGGTCTGCAGGGACAGTGAGCAGTCCAGATGCTGAGGGGTGGGCTTTGCTGGACCCACTGACCCTGTTACACCAGTAGCTCCTGTCTTGGCTGCTGTCAAGGGTCTCCCAGCCAAGACGGGAGTGGGAAGTGATGGGCTTGAAGCCTGGGAAGAAGAGCCTTGACAGTGGACTACATTTCAGGGGGGCTTGACCTGGGCGGTGAAAATGGAACGGGCCGCATCCTCCTCAACTCAGATCCTGTTGCTCACAACCACCTTCCAGGCCCCCAACTCTTCTGTGATGCCCCCATTTGAGGACGGCACCATGAGCGGTCTCATGTGTGAGATGGGTACCATCTTTTGGTCCCACTGAGGCAAAGGGCTCTTTCCCTCAGCAGGACTCCCCCATCTCCAGCTCTCCAGCTAGCCACCCTCACCCCCAAAACACACACACACACACACACACACACTCCTGGAGAGCCCAGCTTTCCGAAGGCACTTCCTGCAGAGCTGCGGTCCTGGGTTTGAGGTCTGCCATCTGGTGGACATTGCCAGAACTGCTGTCACCACCTCCCTGGGGCTTTGGCCTTCTCAGAGGTGTGGCAGGAGACCACAGAGAGACAAGGGCCCCAGAGGGACAGGGCCCTGGGGGAGGCCAGTCTCCCAGCCCAGTGAACACGCCCACATCCTGCTTCCTGGGACGGGGAACTCCCAAGAGCTGGGCTTGATTGACAGCAGAGGCGCTCGGGTGTTGTGCCCAAACCTCCAGGTAAAGGCTCCCTTTGCTGCACTCTTGGCTGCCTTAGGAAGCCCAGGGACCACCCACAGCCTCTCCTGCCCCGTTTCTCCCGTCCAGAACCAGAGCAGTTTGTAGCTCTGTTTCCCAGAGCTGAGAAGTTCCCTTGTGTGTTGTCAGGTGGAGCAGAACCTCGTAGACGGGGCCCCGCTCCCCACCATCCCCTCAACCCCTTTGCCGGGGGTTCCTTGCCTGGGCCAGACCAGTGAAAGCCCACAGGCCTGTAGAGCTGCCACAAGGACCTAGAGGTCTGAAGATCCGCCCCACAGATCCAGGTAGAAGGATGGAAGTCCTCATTACAGGATTCCTCCATGAGCCCCAGCAATGATGAATAATTTATGTACAAGGCGGAGGAGACAATAAATCAGTGGCAATGATTAACATGAGCTATTTTACGTGTGAGAAAGATCTATGGCAGGAGGCTGCCAGGTTGCTGGTGATTAATGCTGCTGTTTGCACTGGCTTCTGGGCCTTTATATTCAATTATGGACCTAGAGTATGTGGGGGGTCCTGGGGATGGCATAGGGGAGACAAGCAAACCAGGGACAGAGTAGTTGATGCCTAGGACCAAGGCTGAGGTGACAACAGGTGGCAGCCCAGCCCTGTGGACACCTTTACTGATGAAAAGGTTACGTTAGTGGGACAGAAAGGTGCTTCCTTCTGTAACAGCAATCACTTTGTCCCTGGGATCACCTCTAATTCCCAGGGGGTGCCCTGGGAAGGGGGCACAGATGGAAGGAAGCATCCTTGGGAAAATCTGACCCTTCCAGAGTCAAGAGTTAGGTTTCTGGGTCCCCCTTCTTCCTCCACAGCACCAGGAGTGAACTAACAGCCGCCAGCCAGTGGGGGTTACTGCTAGAAAAAGTTCCGTGTCAGCAACAGGGCCAGAGAACCATGGCCTGTCTTCGTGTCCCAGGCAGGAATGGTGGCAGGGGGGACGGCTGGGGAAGAAGTTTCTGGGTGCCCTCCTCCCAGCTGACCCAGGAAGCCCTGGGAGGCCCCCTCCCTGCATTCCCACACTTGGGCCTCTCATCCCTGGCCAGCTCCAGCTGGCCCCTGTCAGTGCCGGGGCGGGTGGGGGGGCGTGTCCAAAGACCAGTGGCGGCTTCGGGGTTAAATGATTTCCCCCTGCCCAACCCCTCCCTGCCCTGGCTCCTATCAGCTCCTTCTTCCTCTTCCTCCTAGTCCTCCTCCTCCTCCTCTCCAGTGACCTCTGTGCACTGTGGCCCTACGTCCCCTCAGAACCCAAGGCTTGTCATGAGGCACAGGGTGGGTGTCGGGGGGTCTGCTGGGGGCTGAGCTGACAGCTGGGCTCTGGGGACCCCCTGGAGGACCAGGGATGTGGAGGAAGAACTCCCTCCCTCGGGGCCTGGCTGGGAGCCTGCTGTAAGTCTCCCCCAGGCTAGCACGGTGGCACTCCAGGCCTGGGGTGGGAGGAGGTGTGTGAGACAAGGAGGGAACCCTGTCACCCTCCTGCGGGGTGGGACGGGGCGCCAGAGGAGGCTGGTGTTGGCAGGGCAGACGTCCTGGGCTCAGAGAGCATTTCTGGCTCACCGGCCCCGCTCCTTGCATGCTCTGAAGCTTCCTGGGAAGTGGTTCCAAGTCCTAACACTGTGTGTCTCTGTGTTGAACGTGTGGGTATGACATTCTGTATGTCTGCCTTTCCAGGTCTCTGACAAGCATCTGGGCCCGTGGCTGTGTGCACCTGCGTGTCTGCGCACCTGCTGTGTCCGCGTGAGCGCCTGGATGCTGAGCACATGAACACACAGCCTTGAAGCTGACCCCCTGCTTGGGCTTCTCTCACCAACCCTCTGACCCGCCATTCCCGGACAACTGTCTTCCTCAGCCCCTAATCCCCTGTTTGCCTGGCTCATCCCCCGGACTCCCTGGGACTCCATTAATGCGCCCTGGCCGCCCCAGGACAAGCCCCAAATTAACCCCCCTGCTGACCCCGACACTGACGCCTGTAATTAGGCCAGGAGTGGCCGAGGCAGAGAAGGCCCCGGGGCTCTGAGGGGTAAGGGCAAGGCTGGGCCGGGCAGGGAGACTTAATGCCCAGGAATGCTCTAAAAGCTGTGCCTGGCTCCAGGGCCAGCCGCCTGGCTCATGTCTAATACCTCACAAAGCCTCCCAGACGGGGCTCCAGGGGGATTACCATCCCCCCACCCAGAGGCCCTGGAAGCGGGCAGGGCTGCTCAGTGGGCCCACCCTGATGGCTCTGGGCTGGGGAGGCTTTATGGAAGGGGCCAGCTGCCCCCAGGGCCTCAGAGCCCAGTGGCTAGCTACAGGTTAGCAGCCTGGAGCCCGAACCCCTGATAGCAGCTGCCCAGGGAACCGCCAAGTCCAGGCGGGCTGGTGCACCCCCCTCCTCCCAGGACCAGCCCCTCCCGCCCCAACTTGTTTTGTTTGCTCTGTGTAGTGTGTCCGGTAGCTCCATCTGCATTAACCCCTGACCCCGGCTGTAAGTCTTCCTCCCCTCTGACAACTGCTGTGTTTACCCAGTTCTCTTTCCCGCCTTTCCCCTCCTGCCCAGCCTCTCCCGGGGAAAGCTGCACTCTCCTTGGGACTCCTCGATCTCAGGAGCTACCTGAAGAACCCTTGCCCATGAGTGTGCCCGAGTGCTCAGGGGCACAAGTGATGTGGCTGCGGCCGAGGGCTTGGCTGGCAGCACACACATAGGTGTAGGAATGGGAGTAGGTTGGTTTTTGCGATCTGAATATCTATCAGACATTTTCTGTGAGCAGGTCATTTGACCCCACAGTTCCACATCTAGGAATTTGTCTATGAAGTCCCACACTTGTGCTCAGACAGATGTATATCATGAGTATTTATGGTCACATTGTAAGAGTTAAAGACTGCAAACATGCTAAGTATCTATCTAGAGGACTAGCTAAATAATGAAACCACAGCCATACAGTGGAATACTATGCAGCCATTCAAAAGAGTATCTACATGTTCCCATCATTAATGATCTTCACCTATGAGGGTAGCAACGTGCAGATAAAAAGGAAGGTGCAGAACAGAGTCTAGAATGCACCACCATTTGGGGAGGGTGGGGAAGAGGGGGAAATAGGCAAATGAGCATTCACCAATTTTTGAAAATGTGTATTTTTAAATCTTTAAGAAGGAACAGTGGGGGTACTGAGGGCAAGAGTGACAATCCTTTGTACTTCATGATTTTTTTGACCTTCGTACATATTTGACCTTTCAAAAACGAACAAGTTCATGATACCACAAATTTAAATAAAATATATCCTGGGGCCCACTATTCCATTTCCAGAAATCCAGTCTACAGAAATAAGCAAGTACACAAAGGTGATCCAAGGATGGTCCGTTGTTTAAATGTCATACGGTGGAAACAACTTACACGCTCACCGATAGGTTCAGCATTGAAATAAGTAATGGTTTATCCAAACTGTGGAATAGCGAGCAGCCATCCAAAAATGAACCTGATCTGCTCGTACTGACAGGCAAACGCTACAAAGACACATGTAAGAGGAAAAAGCAAATTGCCAACCAGTACAAAAATATCATTCCATTTAAGGAAAAAGAAAAGGAGCAGGACGGAGAAGGAAGGAAGAGAGGAAGGGGGTTCGGAGGGAGGAAAAGGAAGGAAGGAGAAAAAGAAAGCTGTATGTTTCTCGATGTACATAGATATCATGTAAGTGTATCCCCCAAACTCTAGAAAGATAGACATCAAAGTGATGGCAGAGGAAAAATGGGAAGGGGACGTCCACTCTATGCTTCTGCATCCACAGTAAGACCTAAAGTCCTTCTTGCATAATTACACAAGCAAATAAATAAAAGCTTGATAAAGAACAACAGCTCCACAGTCATTCATCTGGTTTCCTCCCTCCACACCAGCTTCGGCAAATGACAGGAGCAATTATTATCCTCTTGTTGGGAAACGGAGGCTGAGAGAGGTTATACAATCTCCCCAAGGTCCACAGCAAACCCAAGCCAGAGTCAGGCCCCAAAGCTCCAGCTGGTCCATACCATCTCTCCTTGGAGGTGCCATTTCTCCCGTGTTCCGAGCCTCCTCAAGGGCGTGGACATCTGGGTTGGGGTTAAGAATTTCCCTCTTGCTCTTATGCATAGCACATGGCAGACCCTTTCCCTTCCTGTCCACCTCACCCCCTCCAGCTCTCCAAGGACCCATGGCTGGTGAGCCCAGCCATGGGTATAGCTCCCAGCCTTGGCATAGCTGCCAACTTCCCTGTCACCTGCTCCTGTTCTGGCTCCTTCTACCAGTGAGAGCTGAGTACCCGTTCCCCGCCAATATTCCCCATCCTGCCACAGAGCACCCCCTTAATTACAGTTAATGGCAAAGACCATAAGAGCTTTATTAACTTTATTATGGACCCAATTAGCAGCTAATGCCCCATGACTACTGTCCCCCCTCCCCAATAATCCCATTAAACATAATGAAGCAGCCTTCTCCCTCCCCTGCTGGGTGGGGGCCGAGGGGACGGGGAAATCCATCTTCCTGGGCCTGATTCTGACCCCTCAGGTCCATTGGACACCAATTCAGGCCTGGAGCTTCTGGACCAGGGCTGGGTGCGAGAAGACAGAGATTAATCAGCAAGAATTCTGAGGCCAGCCATTGAGCCTACACATACATGTGCACACATGCACACAAATGCACACACACATACACACCACCTGGCTAATGTCCAAACAATTCCTTTCTTGAAACAGGGATATGGAATCACACACAGTCTTCCAGCTCAACCCTGTCCAGCACACAGATGTTCTCCCTGTCTTGTCCAGGAGTTCTTCAGAGTGTGACGTCCAAGTTCAGGGCCTCTCTGCCTGGGCTTGTCACCTAGGGAGGGATCAGGAGCTGGGAGACAAGGGAGGCTGAGGGTGAGGAAGAGTCATTCTCTCCTAAAGCCCATACCTTCACCACGCCCCTGGATCTCCCCTGCTCTGGCTGATGCTTTTGATAATTATTCAGAATCTACAAGGTGCCAGACACCGTGAGAGACCCACTCTCACATATCACTCGAGCATCACCACAAGCCAAGGAAGTGCACACTATTCTTCCCATTTCACAGATAAAGAAACTGAGGCTCACAGAGACAGCCAGGATTTGAAACAGGCATTCTACCTGATTTGTCTTAAATGACCTCTCCTCTCCCTACCCCAGCAACCCACCTTTCCCCCCTCTGAAGGAGGCAGAGGTCATGAGGGCTGCTCCCTACATAGGGAACTACAGCACAGAGCAGATCCAAGGGACCGTGACGGGAATTACAAGACAGCCCTAGACAGTCTCATCCCACCCCTGCCTTGATGGGGTGAGAGGGCTAGAAGCCAGAGAACACCCCCTAACACTACTACCACAAGAGTTCCCACACGGGCTAGAGACCACGCCCAGACCCAGGATCTGGCCTAAACCAGAAGGAGGGAGAACCAGGGGTGTGGAAGGAAATCACAGCAGAATAAATCCTCTGTTACCCCCATGATCCAAACCTGAAGACTCGGGGATTCTGCTCCCGGAGGGTCTATGCGAGGGGTCTTCATCCAACCCCACCCCAAGGACAAGAACAGCCTCAGGATGGGGTGGGGGTGGCATGCTGTCCTGAGCCACAGCCACAGCCCCGGATGGAGCTGAAGGAGGGGCCGCCTGAGACTGACAGGGCAGAATCAATGGCTGCCCTGAGCAAGGGGGCAGGGGCTCAGGAAGGGAGACCCTTGAACCTCTGCTTGGAAACAAGCTCCCTGTTCCCGCTCCCCCTCCCTCGGCAGGCCCAGCCTGGAAGCAGCCACTTGAAATGGGTCCCAGGGAGCCTGGGAGAGAGGGGCTGGCCTGGCTGCCGCCCAGTCAGACCCACTCCCCCACCCCCCCTTGGGCCCAGCCCCAGCTGGGGTCGGGGGAGAGAAGGAGAGCTTTCTCTCCAGACCCATCCCAGTCGGGGTCCCTCCCTGCCACACACACCCAGCGAGGCACCTCTCCAATTGTTCCAGCCCTGGAGAGGTGTCGGGAGGAGGGGGAATGTGGGTAAGTCAGCACCCTCTCCTTTCCCAAAAGGCCATGGGGCCTGGGGAGGGGGCAATCCTCCTCCCTGGGGTTACTCCAGGGCAGGGCACTGGGGAGCCTCCCCGGGTGGGGCCCCTATTCTTCTCTTTGCCCTGGATGAGTGTTCTCTGACACCAAGCACCCCCCCTCCCCTGAACAAACAGCGCCACCCTCCCCACCCACCTCACACCCAGAGGGATCTAGTGTCCTGGTAAGCTCAGCCGGAGATATCCAGGATCAGCCCACTGAGAAGGGGCCCGGGGTACACTGGGGGGGGCTTGGGTAAAGTTAGCCTGTACTGAGGCGCTGGGTAGTGGCAAGTGTGGGCTTTACCATTTCCTGGTTATGCCAGCTTAAGCACGCCTCCAAACCTCTCTGAACCTCAATTTTTCATCTGTAAAATGGGACTGTAAATACAACCTACTTCATAGAGTTTTTTGTGAACATTAAAGTTGTGATGTATGGGGTGCCTGGGTGGCTCAGTGGGTTAAGGCCTCTGCCTTCGGCTCAGGTCATGATCCCGGGGTGCTGGGATCGAGTCCCATGTCGGGCTCTCTGCTCCGCAGGGAGCCTGCTTCCTGCCCCCTCTCTCTCTCTGCCTGCCTCTCTGCCTACTTGTGATTTCTCTCTGTCAAATAAATAAAAATTTTAAAAAAAAGTTGTGATGTATGTAAAACACTTAGCTTATACGTAGAGATACTTAGAACACAATAAATGACAGTTGTATTATCTGCTGGGTGAGATGGTCCCTAGATTGTCAGTAAGAATAACAATAATAACAGATAACACTGTTAGACCAAGTTAGGGACCATGGCCTCCTCCGCTAACCCAGTGGTTCTCACTAAGAAAAGTGGAGAGGACCCTGTCTCCTCACCTCGACCCTCCGAGGCCTCCACTACCTATAGCCTACCCTGGCCTGAGGATTTCAGAGGGCAGACTCAGTCCTGGCTCACTCCCAATAAGCCCTAAAGGTGCCCCCATCACGTCTGTATCCGTCCCCCCCCCCCACGCACCCACGAGCACACACATGGTGTTCCTCCTTCCCCCTTCCTTTCCCTGGAGCAAGGAAGAAAGAGTTATCAGAGTTTGAAGGATGTGAAAATTAGCTAGAGCTGAGAGGTATCAATTTCAAGGAAGCACCCCCCCCTGCCGCGCAACACCCCATCTCTGCCCAAGGGATGGTGTCTCCACAAGTCTCTGCAGGGAGCCCCCAGCCCGTCCCAGGTGTGGACTGACACTGTCGAGCTGGGAGAGTGAGCAGGAAAGGTGGTTTGCCAGCTAGAACATCTGCCCCAGCCCGGGGGCCCTGGCCTGGGCTGGGGCTGCCAACCTACCGGCCCAGCACTCAGAGTCATGGCCAGGGTGGGAAGAGGCCTGAGTTGGGGTCAGTTGGACCTTCTGGATCCCAGCTTCCTTGGCCAGAGCTGAAAGCACCGAGGGTTTGTACCAGCTAGTTGGGGGACAACTCTTTCCCTGGGAAACAAAAGGGATCTAGGACACTGCCCTTGTCTCCTAGTGCCTTCCCAACCTCACCTCCAGCCTGCCTAACGGTCCTGTTGGAGTCCCGGCCTCGGTTTCCCCACCTCTCAAAGAGGGCCACCAGCTGTTACTTGCTCAGGCTTTTGCTCAGACTGAGCAGCGGGTGAGGACTGTGGGAGGGAAGGCTGGGGCAGAGGGGCGGCCCCTCATCCTGTCTCTGTCATCGTTAACAGCCACAATTATTATTATTTGGAGAGACGGGCCAGAGGTGGTCAGGGACACGGTTGGGGTGAATGAAATGAAGAGGTCCTCGGTATGTGCCGTCTCGCCAGGTTAATACTCCTGCCTGTCGGCCTGACAGCTGCAAGATTGATTACCCGGGCCTTCCGCTCTTTATAACTCGATCAGTCGAATTAATCTCTGGCTGTCGGCCCATCTGATGCCTGAATCACAAATTTAATTTGGAGGTGCACGGCTCCTCCCCCATCCCGTCTCCTCCTCTTCTGCCAGCCCCCTCCTCCTCCGACCCTGCCTCCTCCTCCTTCCCTTGCCTCCCCTGGCCTCAGCTTCTCCCCACTTCTTCCTGTTCCTCCTGCTCCCGCTTCCCTCCGCCTCTAGGGCCCCTCAGGGAAAGTGGGCAGAGGGTGAGGGAGAGAGGGGTGGGTGGGCCTGAGTCAGCAGCCCCTCTGCCCGGGCCAGGGGAGGGGTCATGTTCACCCAGCCACCGGGCAAGGCGCCCACCCCACCATGCTCCACCCCAAATGGAAAAAGAGGCTTAGCTGACACTAAGTAAGACATATTAATGTACTAAAGACTTAATGAAGTTGGGGGGGGGTGTAGGGTGGAAAGTGCTTGCTTTATTAGTTTATGGCCGATTAATGGGGACGCCATTACTGTGATGGAGATGGATTGCTGCTGTCAGCAGCCAAGGCTGAGGGCCGGCCGGTGCTCTTCCACGGGTGGTGGGTGCCCTGAACAGAGTCGGGGAGAACTTCATTAGAAGGGCCTATAGGATCCCACCTGGGGAGGCCCAGAGGCCAGGCTGGAGGGGTGGGGGCAGGGCTCAGCTCTAGTCCTTGGGAGGGGAGTTCCAAGGGGTCAAGGGCTGGGAGCAATTATCAGTTGGGAACTCACCCAAAGGCAGCGGGGCAGGGAGGTGGCTCCAGACCTGCATACAACAGGGGCCCACCAATGTCACCTGGAGGAAAGAGAGGGAGGAACCTGCCCACTTGATCTGCCTGAGACTCTTCTCAGGAAAGAGAATGAAGACGAAGGGAAGGGAGCCCTATTGCTTCCATCCTTCCTCAGAAGGGGATGGTGCACAAAGACCCCGGGACCCACTACGCAGAAGGACTGGGCCACTCACCACCAGGCGGCAGTCTGTCCTACCCAGCACCAGGGCCCGAATCCCCAGCACCAGGGCCAGACACGTCACCCCACGCTCTACAAATGGGTAGAGAGAACGCCTCATTGCCTCAACTACCTGCCAGCTCCCGACTGCCCAGGCAGCCACAGTGGAGGTGGAGGTGGAGAAAAGGGTGGTGGGACTTAGGGGAGAGCAATGGGGGGATGGGAGAGCAGATGCTGCCCAACCTCCGGGCTTTCTCAGGCCTGCGGACAGGGTGTCCCAGTCACTGGGCAAGCTGTACCACACCCCCTCTCGGTGGCATCCTTCTACCCCCAGCCCCTCACCTCCGTGACCCCAGCTCCACCTTGCTTACTAAGATGGGGAGAAGGGCTGGATCTAACACAGCTCTACTCACAGGCGTCACTCTCTATTTGGAAGAACCCAGAGGCCCCCATCTCTCAGGAGTATACGACATATGGCCATTTTGATGCAGGAACATTAAACTTCCTGACTTTTTTTTTTCTTCTTTACCAAGTGATGTTTCAAACAGGCACTCTTCAACTCCTCCTGAAACCCCACTCCACTTGGTCCTAAGCCCTGCCCAACCTCCCACTCAGCCGTGAGAGGCATCAGGGATGAAAAGAGAATCCAGGACGGACTCAGCATCAATCTGTCGACCCCAGTACGTGGTAACGTGTGTATTTTGACACACGTTAGACCAAGCAGCTGTGGCAAAACGACTGAGCCGAAGTGTCCTGTTTGGTCTCCTTGCTCTTCTTGCTCCACGCGGGATTCTGGGATTCTACGTGCGCATGCGCCCAGCTCCCCTGGCGCCCCACGGCAGAAGGCCCCCCGGGGGCTCTGAGCTCCGCGGGCTCCGCAGGGCCTGCGCTTGCAGGTCTGCAGCTCAGGTGGACACGCCCTCCTGGGGGGCTGCCTTTGCCACTATGCCAGCTGGGCCGAGGGCCAATCACGGGCTCAGGGGTCACCACCCAGCCTCCCTCCCCAAGGTAGGAGCTACCTGCTCAGCCTAACTGGGAAATAAATACCCTGTTTCTGAGAGTAATTTAATTATTGGCTCCTGCGGACTAGTGGGTAATTAAATTCCGTAGCTCCCAAAGTAATTAATTGCTATGCAAATAGTAATGCCCTCTGCTTTGGAGAGAAGGATCTCGGCCTGGGTTTGCCCTGCAATTAGAAGCTAATAATTACCCTGTCAGTTCCCAGCCTCTGCCCGGTAATTACCTGCTGCTGCCCCACTGGTCACTGAGGGCCGTTACTGTCGCGGGCTTCAGTGGCCCCAACAGCCAGAGCAGGGCAACTCGGGGGACCTGGTCCATCTTGAGGTCTTCCCCAGGCTTCATTGTATCCAAACCTCAGGAGCCCCAGAGAGACGCCCTCGCTTCTGACCCCAGACAGCCACGGCCACAGCCCCCTCAGCCTCCCTTTGTTAAGAGAAGCAGAGCCTCAGCCCCTCAGTGTGTAAATTCCTGCTAGGTCCACTTGGGGAGACTCTTAGCTGCCGGGAACGTCCCCAAAGAGTACCTAATAGATAATCTTCATAAAAATAATTTTTGCTGTATAATTTTCTTAGATGTGCCCACCAGGCTAGGCCCAGCCTCAAGAATGGCAGCCACCACTCTGTAGCAAACACACACCTGCTCCTGGTATTCAAGAAACACTTATCTAGGGCCTGCTAGATTTGGAAGACCTCATTAAATTCCCTAATTAGTCAACCTTAAGCTAGGGAGAGCATCCCCTGTGAGCCTGCCCCAAGCAGGAATGCTTGAGAGGGACACGCTCTTCCTGATGCAGGACACTGCAAAAAGGGGCAGGCTCTCCCATTGCTCTCCCCTCGATGGACTCCTCTTGGCAATGCCCCATCGCCAGATTGTTCCTGAGCTTTTCTCTTTCCTACCTGATTGCCGGAGCTACAGATGTTGGCCTTGTCTAGCCGACCTCCAGAGCCGCATAAGCCAATTCCTTGAAATAAGTCTCCTGCAAACAATATATGTGTATTTGAATGCATCCACACTCTCCTCTCTCCAGCCCACCTCCTTAGAAGGAGTCAGAGCATCAAGAACCCGGGCTGCCAGCCCCCACAGTCCAGTCACATCAGTAATAAATCTCTGTCCTGGGTTCTTAACCTGACTGACTTTATAGAGATGAAGAGAGTGGAGTCAGAGACACAACAGGGGCTGACATAAGATGCCACCGCTAGGGCGTGTGGAAACAAAGTGTGAAGCCAGGTGCCTGACTGTGTGACCCCTTCCTGTTCAGCAGCAGGGTGTGGCTCCGGGTCTCAAGTCCAGAGTGGGGACACCTGTGCCCCAAGGGGAAGGTATCTGTGAATCCCCATATCCCATAACTCTCAGTGTCCCTGTAGTTCGGTGGCTTGTTCGTCTCTCATCTGGATTTCATCCCCTCTGTCAGCTCCCAGCCTCTGATGCCCAGGTCTCTGATGCCCTCCTGTGACCATGGGCCTGGGAGCAGCAGCACCATGTGCCTTCTCAGCACCGTTTAAGGAATACCCAGATCCCATCTCCTCTAGATCCTTCCCCTCTGGGTCTGAAGTCTTTCAGCTGAATCCCCAGGGGGAAAGTGTCTGGGTGAAATCTCAGAGTTGGGAAGACTCTGGGGAAGCTGGACGCAGGGCAGGGCGTGGCTGGTGGAGGAGGACTTGCGGAGACCTCATTGAAGGGCATTAGGCTAAGAAGCTGTCCCAGAAATCTGGGAGAAAAGTGGTATAAGGAGCAGAAGGGGCCATGAGGCTGACAGTCCCCATCCTGCCCCACACTTGGGCATGTCCCCCTCACCATCCAGTGCTCCGCTTCAGTGCACCTCCTCCGGGAAGCTCTCCCTCACCCCTAAAGGAGGGTGGGCCACAGGTGCCATTCTCTCCCTCCCTTCCTTCTGCTCCTTCCATCCTGGGCCAAATGAGCAGAAGAGCAGAGGACACGGGCGATGCGGGTGACCAGTTCTCCTCAGCCCACAGGACCATGTCTAGGACTAGAGGTGACAGGAAGCATGGCAGGCTTTGAGGCCAAAGTCCAGCCCTTGAATGCCTTGCCCTTGAGTCAGACTCAATCTGGGGTGAGTTTGTGCCCCTTAAGGCAAGACAATCGCCAATACTACTGACTGGGATGACACAGAAATGGCAGATAGACAGTGGGTGCCAGGAGAGCCAGTGGTGATGAACAAACAGGCTTCCCAAACTGCACATGAGGACATGGGCAGGAAATCCAGGGACATAGTCAAGACTCTCCATGCCAGAAGGGAAAAGTCACTTGACACCAGTGAGGGTCTCATCTGTTTGGGATAAGGCAACCTAGGAGATGTCCCTTACCTGTCTCCCTGGCTTCCCTTGGCCCAGTTCCCCTCTGTGGTAGAAAGAAAGTAATGGTACCCCCTGGCCTGGAGTCTGCAGCTTGCCTTCTATGCCCAACTTCTGTTTCTGATTTGCTGCAGGAACTGGGAGGAGTCGTGCTGCTCCCTGTGCCTTCAAGAGGAGGCAGTTTCTTGCCGCTTCCTAGAGATTTTAGGACAAAGATGTCTGTTAACTTCTAAGTTAGTACTCTTTGGAGAGCCGTCTAGAAGGTGGGGGCCATTCTCCCCCATTAAACTGGGAGTTCCCTCCAAGCAGGGGACCACATATCTCCCCTCTTAAGAGGGATTCCCAAAGGCAGTTGATAGTTCCCTTCTATCTTCCTCCTCAGTGCCTGGCACCAAGTCCTATAAACAATGATTCTCAAAAACAAAAATTATAAAGTAGCCTCATAGGACCAGGGGTCTCAGAGCAGGGCCAGGGCCTGCCAGGCACCCTCTGCACAGTCTGGCCTCCTGTCTTGGCTGGTGCAGTTACTGCCCCACTGACAGCTCTTTAGAATCCACTCAGAGTTTTGGCCCTGCTGTAATCTCTGGGTGATGAATATTTCCCCTAATGAACAACTGGGAATTGGGTTAGGCTGAAACGTCCGTGTGCTTAGACTCTCGCTGATTAAACCTCCATCTGTGCAGGTATTGCCTGTGAATAGGTCGTTACATATAATTTTTTGAAGGAGGGAAAAAATGGTGTTGGTATTTGGGTTTTGCAAAGGAGCAGAGGGAAAGTAGAAGAAAAGTGTCTATCTAGAATTTGGCAGGGTCTAGTTGCTTTAAAGGTGACCAGGCCAGCACTCCACTTTCCCCCACTCAGGCCAAGGGTTGCAGAGTTCAGATGCCTGCACTTTTACCCAGGAGCCCTGCCCAGGGTTCTCTGGACTCACACCTACCTGTCCCCTGCAAGGAGCACTGACCAGATACAGAGTTGCTTTGAAAAAGCCAGGGGAGGGAGATGGGGTAATAGTGGGAGAAGTCAGACCTGAGCGTTTAGTTCTCACCAGATGAGGCTCCAGATCTTTGTTTCTACTCCAAAATCATCCAGTCTCCTTCAAAGAAAATTGTAGGGAGTTTGGAGACCCATTCGGGTCAGGGGCTCTGGGCTATTCCTGAGCCAATTGTCAGTCAGGACCAAGGATAGCACCTGTGCCAAGAATCTCCAAACTTCCCAGCTCCTCCCCCCATCATCCCTCTCTGCTCCCCTCTGAACATGTTTATCCATTCTTTAACACTCCTTCCTCTTCCTCCTCCTCCCGTTCCTCTATCCCTCCCTCTCTCCTCCTCCTCCTCTACTCATTCCTCCTCCTTCTTAATCCCAGGGACAGAGCCTGGCTCTGGTTCTTCACCACCAAGTACTTCATCCCAGGAATCTCTCAAGAAGTTATTAAAAAAAAAAAAAAAAGGAAAATAAAAGTTATTTAAGCACCCCAAGAAGCCTAGCCTATATAGCCTCTGTTAAAAGCCTTATTCCCAGGATTGATATTCACCCACACCATACAAGAACACACCCACATGGGGTGCCTGGGTGGCTCAGTGGGTTAAAGCCTCTGCCTTCGTCTCAGGTCATGATCCCAGGGTCCTGGGATCGAGCCCTGCATCAGGCTCTCTGCTCAGCAGGGAGCCTGCTTCCCCCTCTCTCTCTGCCTGCCTCTCTGCCTACTTGTGGTCTCTGCCTGATAAATAAATAAAATCTTTAAAAAAAAAAAAAGAACACACACATGCTGAAACATGGTGTCTAGCAGGAAGGAAGGTCAGAGTGGTTGTGTTTCAAAGACTGGCTGGCCAACTCTCCCCATCTCCAGTGGGGTCAGGGATTGGCCCACCTGACTTAGGTCTTCCCAGCATAACTTCAACTCCAACTCCACAGCCCTTCCTCTCTCTTCTCTCCTCCCACCCTTTCCCTCCCCCTCCCTTCCCCTTTGCTCCTCTCCTCTGTGTCTCTATGAAAAGTGGCAGCAGCTGCTGGAGAAGGCATACCCTTCAATGAACATCAGCGTTTGTGGTGACTGAGTGTCCCAGCCTTCTTTCCTGGTTAATCTAACTTGGGAAGAGTTGAGGTGCGCTCTGGCTCTGCTGCCCATGAAAGGCAGAGAATAAATAACAAGCCAGAGGCATAAACAGATGTGCGGATAAACGCAGCTGGCGCTTTCCTGCCAAATTACCATGGACGGAACACTGGCAGGGGGCCAGGATGCCTCCCCCTTTGTTTGGAATTTGGCCACCAGGACCCATCCAAGCTCACCATCCATTTGGCAACATCTGAGTGAGGGGAGGAGATGCAAGGGAAGGGAGTGGAAAGGCTGCAGGTGCCCTTAGGTTTGGTGAAGAGCTCTGGAGCCTTAACACGATGACTCAGGCGGGTGGGGGGTCAGTGGGGTCGGGGAGGAATGGGGAGTTCTGACCCATCCCACGTGCAGTTGCCTTAGAATAGCATCCTCCAGGATGTGGCTTGAAGTGGCCTGAAGGTCGACTCTAACAATGCCATATATACATGTAATGGGCCCTATGTTGCCAGCCTCCCTCTCACCCAAGGACTGGGTGTTCCTGTGATCTTTGATCACGTACGGTACTGCTTAGTGTTGGCATGGCATGCGGCGGGTGGGCAGCAGCTGGATGACAGCCAACCAGAAACGGCCCCTCGTGAGAGGCTCTCCCTGAAGACTCCAGGCCTGGAACAAGGAATGGGGGAGAACTGGTTGGAACTTTTGTGGAACGAGGGGGAAAATGCAGGTGAGCAGGGGGGAGAGAAAAGCGTGAGCGGGGTGAAGGGGGGAATGTTGCCAAGGAGATCTCCCTCTCTGTGGACACCCCCAGATCTGAATTCAGAGACACACCAAGCCACTTGTCAGGATTCATTCAGATCACACAGAATCTTTTCTCTTCATCAATTATTAATTTGTCTTCCTCTTGCCAGGCCAGCTCACACAGATTCGGGGGGGGGGGGCATGGAAGAGTGTTTCCAGGGCCCAGTGACTAGCATCCATGAGCCCTTGCTTGGAAATATGGGTTTCAAGCTTGAAAGAAAAGCCCAAATAGGTATACTAGTCTTTGGACCCAGCAATGTCATTTTTAGAAATGTGAACCTCAGAAATACTCATTCTTATGCAAAATGACATATATTTAAAGAGGCTCGTTGTGGCATTGTTTGTAAGAGACAAGCTTGGGAACAACCTAAAGGCCCACTAATAAGGAATTGGTTAACTCTGTTATGGAGCGCCCTGTAAGGTGTGTCTATATGCATTCAGGTATGTCCTTATATGCTGGCCTGGAAAATATCTCTGATATTTAAGTGAAAGGAATAACTAATAAAGTACAGTACGGCATGAAAAGTCTATGTAATAATTGTTTTTAAACCTAATTTGGGCACGTGTCTGTCTGACTGAATGTATGTGGTGAATGTAGAAAAGACCTAGAAGAAGACACACCAAATAGTTAAGAGCAGTAACTTCTAGAGAAGAGGGTAGGATCAGAGGGAAAGAGGGAAGAGGGGCTTGTCCTTCTTACTCTACCCATTTCTGGATTGTTTGAAATTCTCATAATCCTATATTCATATACTACATTTAAAAAATAAAAACAAGGGGCTCCTGGGTGGCTCAGTGGGTTAAGCCTCTGCCTTCAGCTTGGTCATGATCCCAGGGTCCTGGGATCGAGCCCCGCATCAGGCTCTCTGCTCAGCGGGGAGCCTGCTTCTCTTCCTCTCTCTCTGCCTGCCTCTCTGCCTACTTGTGATCTCTGTCAAATAAATAAATAAAATCTTTTTTTAAAAAAATAAAAACAGGGGCGCCTGGGTGGCTCAGTAGGTTAAAGCCTCTGCCTTCGGCTCAGGTCATGATCCCAGGGTCCTGGGATCGAGCCCCGCATCAGGCTCTCTGCTCCGCAGGGAGCCTGCTTCCTCCTCTCTCTGCCTGCCTCTCTGCCTACTTGTGATCTCTCTCTCTGTCAAATAAACAAATAAAATCTTTAAAAAAAATAAAAATAAATAAAAAATAAAAAAAATAAAAACAAAACAAAATATATATGTATATATAAAAATAAAAACAACAAAAAGGATTCTTACAGACAGATAGGGAGCTACCTTGTGAAGGTGAGGGGGAAGCTCTGAGGGTGAGAGCTGGGTTTGGAGCTGGAAGATGAGGGCTATACCCCCAGAAGGGGAGCTAGGAGAAAGGAGGCAAGTCTGGAACGTGCCTGAGGAGAGTGGAACTCATTTCTGGCCTCCAAGGGTGAGACAGACTCTGCCCTCCACATGTGAGGCTGTCCAAACCATCCCTACAAACTCCAAGCCTCCCCCTCAGCAGGACTGATTTGAAACAAGAGCCCAGCTTTCTTCCAGGGCCCCTCATGTGTCTGTTCCAGGCCCCATGCTCTTAGAGAAAAACCCACTTCTACTTCAGTGCCACACTTGCCCAGAAGACCATCTCAGCAATCAGGGGCACCACACTGCGCCGGGTGACCCGGCGCCCCCCATCCACAGGTGGCCCCAGCCCAGGCGGCCTTGATTCCTTCCTGCTTCTCTCCTCTCCCCTCATGCTGCCAAAATGCCCAGCACTTCCCCAGGTGAAGAAAATAATAGCCAGAAATGAATTCCCTTCTGGAGGAGAGCTGTGTGTTTGGGGGGTGGGGACTGAAATCCAAGGGACAGGCAACGGTGACTCACAGGGGCTCCTCCCCTGGGGAGATGGAACTGACAGACCAGGGTGTGGGGCCCTTGGAGGTGATTTCCTGACAAGGCTGTCAGCGCATTTCACTCTTCACTCCCCACATGAGTCCCCTGCAGGGGGCTGAGCCTTCTTTCTCTCTCTTCACCTCTCCTGGCTCTCTTCCGTTTTCAATGCTCCCTCTCCCCATTTGGCAAGTCCTTTCCAGTGCTAACTTTCTGCCTTGGCTCTCTGCTCTCCAGTTCTGCTAGGCTTTCTTCTTTTTCTTTTAACAGAAGCATATAGAGTCAGCTTTCCTGTTGGGGTGCCCTAGCCCCTGGCTCCTTCCCAACCACAGCAAAATTTACAGATGATTGGGAGTCCAGGGATGCACAGTGTGGGGAGGGCCAAGGAGGGTTGGGGGGCAGAGCGGCAGGGAGAGCAGCAGGAGAGCTAGTGAGCACCTTTGGGGCTCCTTATATGCTGCTCAGGGGCCGGAGGGTTCTGAGCATGCGTAAGGGGAGATGCAAGCACATTTGAGCCTGTTAATGTTCCTCAGGTCTTAGATCACAGGACATCAGGATGGGCAATATCTATAGTGTGTCTCATCCGTCCACCCCCCCCTTTATAAATGAGCAGCCTGAGGTCCAGAGAGGTTAAATGCTTTCTTTATCTTCCATCATGCAGCTAGCTAAAACTGGTTCTGTTGGCAGAACCAGGATGAGAACCAGGAATCCTGCCTCGCAGACAATGCCATGTCCATAGTTCTAGCAGAGACTTTAGAGAAAAGGTCCTATTTCTTAGACACTGTAGATGACAGATTTGACTAACAACTTCTCAAAAAGATGGAAAAAGCTAGAATTCCCCCCCCCCCCCCCCCCCGCTGCCCCGGGGGGGGGGGGGGGGGGGGGGGGGGGGACTGGCAGGGTCCTGTCTCTCTATGCCCCCAGGAGGCCCAGCAGTGACAGCAACAAGCAACACCTCTCCTTCCCATCTTCGCTGTTGGCTGTTTCCCAGCTCCTCCCTGGGGTCACTTGGGACACACAGCAGTCTGTCTGGGAATAGTTCACATCCAAATTCATCTCCTTGGCTGCAGACAACTCTTGCCTGACCTAGAGTCTCCCCTGCTTCATCAGAGGACCTAGCCCCAAACAAATGTGTCTTCTGTTTTTCTAAGCCCTGATTCCAGCCACCCCGCCCTAAGGCTTTTGTTTTTGTTTTTAATTTTTAGAAGTGTCATCCATCTCCCACCCCAGATCTGGAGAGCTTTTAATTCAGGGTCCCTTGGCATTGGAGCCACTTGCCTCTCTTGGAATAACACAAGACCCCTCCCCTTTCACTGCTTGGAACAAAAATTAATCCTTAACATAAGCTCTAGTCATTTGCCATAAATGTGAGATATTGGCATGGCCATCCCCAGGGCCACGTGGAGCAAAGCGAGTTCGTCCTCAGTCCTCAGGTCTCCTCTTGGCACTAAACTGGCCGACAGAGGAATCTCCATCCCCACACAACTGTGCCCCAGCTCCCCCCCCCCCCAAGGCTACCGGAGGCGCCTGAACTCGCCCATGTGAGGGGGAGCGGGGAGTTGGCGAGCGCACTAGGCTTTCTCTAGTTCTTCTAATTGTCCCTCCCAACCGTCCGCCATTCCCCGTGAAGAGAGAGTGGAAAGAAGGGTGTGGAAAAGAGGTTGGCAGGGCAATAAAAATGTCAGGGCCTTTCCTCTCGGTGGCTCCCTGCCCTCTCAATCCTCTCCCGCTTTCTCCCTCCGTCCCTCTCCATCTCCTCCCTTCCCTCCCGTTTTTCCTCCCGCAGACCCCGCTGCAGCCGAGGCCGAGAAGGCAGCATTTGGGGTATGAGGCGGGAGAGGTTAATTATGGCTCCCCCGCCCCCATACCCCCCCCCCAAGATGTATCTGACTGTCAGAAGGGGTGACAGATGAAGACAAAGTACAGGTAGGCTCTGCGAACCCGGCCCTCCAAGTACCAGCCAGGGGTGGGAGTGGAGGGGGGCGCGCTGCCGAAGTTTTAACCCCTCTGACGCCGATCGCACAGCCAGCCGGGCCGCGCGGTGCGAGCTGGGGAAGCCAGGGTTGGAACCTGGGTTCCCGGCCCCTGCGCGGACTGCGCAGCCCGAGGAGACTTGTTGGCCTTCTCTGGCCCTGCAACGGGCATCTGGGGGAGGCGGGATGGGGGTGGTAGAGAGGCGGAAGGGAGGCAGGGAGTAGCTCTCTCCCAGACGCTGCAGCCTCAAGGTCACCAGCGGTCAACCCAAGATCGTATAGGTGCAGAGAAAGGGACTCTTGGAGTGGCCTAGGGGACAGGTAGATTGGGGGCCCAGAAGCTCCAATGAGAGAGAGAGTCCCAGGACTCCTCCACCTTCTCCATGACAATGTGTGTGTCCGGTGTCGTCCCCCCCCCCCCCCCCCCCCCCCCCCCCGCCAGAATCTGCTCCCCTGTGTCCTGGTCAGGATGTGCTTGGTGTCTGAGAATGAGAGTTGTGTGTTTGAACCTGTGTGTACTTGTGATGACAACATAACTCCAGAGGCTGGGAAGGACTTGAATCCAGTGTGTGTGTGTGTGTGTGTGTGTGTGTGTGTGTGTACCTGCACATACAACGCTTAAGGGGCATGTGCAAGTATCTGCAAAGAGTGCCTGTACCGCGAGCACAGTGTGTTGTGAGTGTTTGTGTCTGGATAGAGAGCTTTGCCCTACAGGCACAGTTTCGGGGAAGGAGTGTCTTCAGGACAGTGTAGATCCCCACTTGCGAGGGCTGAAGCATCTATACTGGGGAGGGATGGACAAGGCTTGTCTTTCTCTGGGTACACAACGTGTGCCTGTGTGAGGGGATATATGTAGACGCTGCTGTAGCACGACTGTGTGTCTGTGTGTGCATGCACACGCGTGTGTGCGCACACGGGCTGGCCCGAAGCTGCCAGCCTCTTCCTCTCACTGGCATCCCTCCCTTTCCTGACTCTCTCCTCTCCATAAGAAAACGAGGTGAAATAATTACTTTTCCATTTAAATGCCCCATGTTCAAGCCAGAATGAAAACAAAGTGATTTAATAAAATTGTCTTTAAAGGGGAAAAGAGGAAAATAAACGTCTGCTCTGCTCCTCTCCCTGGTGTTCAGGGAGGCCCCAAGCCCTTCAAAGTTAATTAAAACAGGAACTAAAATCACAGAATAGCTTAGCAACCTTTTCCCATCTCTGCCTTAAAGGCAAGGCAGCCCCCAGAAGCCCTGCCTTTGGCCCAGAACTTGAGGCCCACCCTGTTCTCAGGCTCAGCTTCACCCTGAGACTAGCCTTCACCCCTGGCAGGCACCCCTGCCTTCCTGTAGCCATACCTAGGGGAGGAAGCTCTGCTCCTTTCCTCCTCCCAAAGAGTCCTGAAAGTCCTTGTCTGAACATTTGAAATCTCGGATGGACACTGGTCCCCATCAGAAACTTCCGGCCCTTGCCTCCTCCCAGTGCACAGCCTTTCCAAAGCCCCTCCTGCTCCTCTGCCCCACGGGTCCCCTGAGTCCCCAGCTGCTCTGAGTTTTATCTGTCTTCACTGACCCCCTGGCCCGGTCCTCAGCTCCAGCTCGGTACAGTTCCGGCTGCTTCCGCCTGGTCTGTATCTGTTCCCCATCAGAGGCCCCACTGGAGTTCCAGCCCTTCAGCAGCCCAGATAAAAGAGATGGATGGAGGTGAATTTGGGGGATGCCCCTCCCTGCAAGTGCAGAGCTAGAGCCCTGGGCTGTGACAGGGGCTCCCTGGGGAGGGCTGAGAGTGAGGGTGAAGACTGCCAAGTTCTCTGGAAGCTCGGTTCCTAGCCGTCCCCACCCTGCCTTAGCCTTTTCCCTCCTCCAAAAGCCCAATTCCTAAAGCCTCCTCCAGGCAGGCACCAAGACTGCGATCACCCCATCCTCCAGCGCACACTTCAGCAGGAAACTGTACTCGGCACCCCCAGCTCCATGCAGCTCGCCTGCCACGAAAGAGCAGTAGTAAAATGACCATTTGCAGAACACCTTTTGTGTTCCAGACACATTACTTAGAAGATCTCTATTGTCATCATAACCCCTAAGAGCAAGTTTTACATTCTTTTTCAGAGAAGGACACAGAAGAAGGGAAGCCAAGAAAATCACCCAGGGTATGCACTTAGATGTTCAAACCTGTATTGCAAAACCTCGTGTGCCCTTGTCAGGCTGTCCTTGACCTCAAGCCCTGGTTCTGTCCCCAAAGACCCATCACTGCCCTTGAGAGAACATTACCCCTGAGACACCCCCCCCCACTACCCCCAGAACTGAAATCTTTCTGACACCGGTTCACACTGTGGGGGAGGGGCAGGGGGAGCTGGGGAGCCAGAGTTAGAACCTGGGTTTCTCCAGGACCAGCTGAGTCCAGGAGGCCAAGAGGGCCTTCTTCAGCTTCAGTGATCTGGGATGGGAGTGGGGGTGGGAGGTAGGAAATATTTGTCCTTAGGTCCTCAACCTAGGAAACATCCTGGAAGACCACATCACTTCTCACCAAGACTCTTTTCTCCCAGGGACCTCCAGAGCTGCTTCAGCACCCTCAAGTCTGTGCTGCCTCCCAAGGTGCTACCTACCAAGGGGACCAGGTGAGAGTTGATTGTGGGGCAGCATTTGTCACCCAAACTGGCTTTCCTGACTGTTCATCTCATCCAGAGAGCCTTCAGCCACTCCCACGGCAGAGAAAACGTAAAAGAGAAGAAAAAAAAAGAGAGAGAGAGAGAAGGAAAGGAAAGGAAAGGAAATCCAGATCAGGAGCCAGACCATGTCTTCCGCCCCTCCTCCTCTCCTCTGACCAGTGGGGACACAGCACAGGGATCTAAGCCCTCAACCCTGGGAAGGAAAGAGAGACTGAAGGAAGGGGAAAGAGGCAAAGAAGGGACAGAAACCTTGGTTTTAGGGTGAAGTAGTCAGGCAAAGGTGTGGCCACAGACCAGGGCTGAGGATGGTACCTGAAGACTTCTGGCCTTGACCGTGTCTGGAAAACATCTAGCAAAGGAGGGAAGGAAGGAAGAAATCATTCCGAAGCACCTTTTCTCACTCAGCTCCAGGAATGTGTGGGTGTATATGCGGAGGGGGAGTCTGTGACCTTTTCCAGGTCCAGGCCTCACCCATGTTTGAACCCCTGCGCTGAACCCAAACTGAAAGCTGGTAATGGCAGTGGGGTGGGCAGTGGCCCAGGTGGCTGGGATGAGGCTTCATGGTACAGTGGCGTCGGGAGCCCAGCCCTACCTAGCCTACCGGTGAGTCACCTAAGCCAAGACAAGCCCTGGAGCCTATACTCTTCTCCTCTGCCACCAGCATATCTGAGACCCAGCTTAGGCAGAGAGAGGATGAAAGAACAGAGGGGCCCCAGCATGGAGAAGGGAGGGTGGGGAGAAAGGCAGGGATGATTCCATCTGAGCTGGCCTCCAGGTTCCATCCTAAGACTGCTGCTTGTGCCTCTGTCTCTGTACCCCCTCAACTCCATCCCTGATGCTGACCTCATTCTTGACCCCTGGGCCCCATCTCTCTCTATCTACCAGCCCATCCCGCCCAGAATCCTCAAACCATTTCCATTACCCACAACTAACTCCTGGAGTCATTCTAGACCAGATCCCTCCTAGACTCTACACCACTGCCCCCAGAGAACTCATCCCTACCCCAGCTTCCCAGACCCCATTCCCACCCAGCTTCCCAGACCCCATTCCCACCCATCCCAACCATCATCCTTCCCACCCAAGATGCTTTGCTTTGAGATGTGAGAGTAACATCATTAACATCTCATCACCCTGTGGATTTCCATGGCTGTTCACCATTTAGAAAGAATCTAGGCATTTAGAGGGCTTGCGGAAGTGACCAAAGTACATCCCAGAAGGTAATTAGCCTATGTCTCTAGTCTCTTTCTCTCTGCCTCAAGATGCCTGCACACTTAGAGTCCTAAGTGATGGCACCAGAATTTTTGAGCACAAAAGAGCTCAAGGAATCTCCAAGTCCATCAGAGGAGTGTTTAAGCCTGTCTTCCCCTCATGTGTGTAGACAGAGTGACACATACATGTGCACACAATCCCATGCACATACACATATATAATTACTCTAAGAATATGTACATTCACATGCACATGTTACAATAGAATGTGAGCTCTGCAAGGTCAGGGGTGATGTGGATGATGTATCTCCAGTTCCTACAACAACATTGGCCCATGACAAATATTTGTTGAAAGAAGGGCACTTAATGGAACTCATACTTGCAAGTAAATGTATATATAGAGTTATACAAATGTAACAATACATCCCTCTGTAAAATGCTTATGCACACGCATATGTATCTACATGGTTATCCACATACACACATATGCTTTTAGATAATCCACGTGTGTAACATATATTACTATATATGTGTATATACACTTCATATACAATGCTATAAGCACACGCATAACTATGAATATATCAATGATATTAAATATACGTCACACACAGATACCACATATATATACTAAACACATATGCGCATGTTCACAAAAGTAAGTGAATACAAATGGGAGAAGCATCCTTTTTCCAATTTAACTCTCAAGACCCCCTGACCCAGACCTCGCTGCCACAACCAGAAATGTCCACCAGATGGCACTCTTCTGCCACTTCACGTACTCCCAAGCGTGGCCAGGGGTGTCGCCAGAGCTGTCGCCCCTTCTGGCCCACCACGCTCAAAATTTGCGAAGCCGATGTACCCCAAGAGCTTCCCTCTCATTCCGCCACCCAGCAGGGTGGTGGGCGAATTCTTGGTCCCCAAAGTCTGCAGTCTCGGCCATCTCCAAAATCGGGCTCGTCCTCTCGGGCCTCCAGGATTCTGTTGGACCGGCAGACTCGCCCTCGGTGGCCCCAGTTCTGCTCAGCCCTCAAATCCACCCTGGTTCACCAGTGAGCCAAAAGTTGGGCTTCACCCGTCAGAACCGCGCGGCTGAAGGACCCCTACTAGGAGGCTTCTTAGTAATAAACAGGCCGATGCCCCCACGACGGCAGAGGAGGGAGTCGGGGTCATTCACGGCTCCTACGCACCGGTACACACCGCCCTCTAACCGGCGTATTCCCGACCTCCTGCCCTGGACGGCCAGCGGGGGTCAGCCGAAAGCAGAGAGAATGGCCAGACCCTAGGACCTAGTACCCTCGGCTGGGGAGGGTCTGGTCCCTCCTGCACCAGTACAGTGTAGACTACCGATCTCTGGCTCGGAGTCGGAAGGAAGAGCATTTGCTCATCTTAAGCAAAGCACTTAGAATCCCGAAGTTGGGGGAAGTTGGGTGAGACAGAGGTCTTCCCGCCTCCCTGCCTAGGCCACTCCGAGTTAGCCCTCCTGGAGCCTCACATTTCTGGTGTGAGCAACCTCGAACGAAAAACGCAGGGAAGGCTTGAAAACCCGTGGGGAGGCGAGGCCGGGAGTTCTGGCAGCGGCTCGGCTTCCCCCTCCTCTTCCCCTCTCTTCCCCGGGGAGCAGCGGGAAATTATTTATTAAAACGCCGCCCGCGCTCTCATTTATTTGCGGTGAATAATCTCGGCATCGCAGCGCGTTTATTAAACCTTTCCCGTCCCCGCATTACTTTAATAATAAATCGCGTGTCACTTTCCAGCGACGTTATTAAAGCCCGTCTGCGGAGCAGAGGCGGGGAGGGGGCGGGCGTGTGGAGCAGCAGGGATTCCTGCTATTCCAGGCTGTGGGGCCTGAACCAGCAGGGCTGGGAGGGGGAAACTGAGGCCGTAAGAAGCCTGCACTCGAATACTCTGTGAAGTCTGCAAAAGCGATCAAGGAGTACAGACTGCCGGGGTGCCTGTGATCCCCTTGGGTCGGGTGGAGCCTCCGCTCTGCAGGTAGGCACGGTAGTAGCAATAGACCCGCCAGGGGGCGCCTTCAAGCACGGCTGGGCGGGAGACTGCCAAGAACTCGACAGGGTCGGACCACCCACACCACGTCCCCCCTTTCAGTGCTGAGTAGAACGTCTTCTGGTCCGGACGCCTAGCAACATGACCCCCTCTCCCCGGCACACCGCTCACATTCCCACTCCTGCTTCCGCGGTCGTCCTGGAATTCACCCCAAGTCTCAAACCTGCTCGAGCTGTGGCGTGCAGTTCCTGGGGCCGCCAAGGCTCTAGACAGACTAGTCACCGCCAGCTGCCCCCTCGCTTAGCCTGCGGAGGAGCCCTGCGGTCCCGCGGGAGGGACCGCCAAGCTCTCGGGTGGGGATTCTGGGCCACGCCCTTCCCAAGAGCCCCTGCTGCCTGCCTTGGGCCCCAGAGGACAAGCTCAGACACTGAGCCAACTGGGACCTCTCCGGTGGTGGCGCCAGACTCGGGGCGGGGCCCCGCGCGCGTAGGAGACTGTCGCCATCCACACACAGGGTCTTGGCCTCCCGAACTCAAGTTTTCATTTTCTGCTTCACTCGGCCAATAAACACTGGGCCTCCTCACCTAGGCCAGGTACAGCGAGTGTGGAGATGTGGGGAGTGACCCCCCAGCCAGATAGGACAGGTCACAGTTGATAGATAAGGAAACTGGCTTACCTGACTTTGTCTGGTTTCAGCAAAAAAAATGGGTGGATTCCTAAGGGAAACCTAGGGTGCAGCCCACGCTGCTCGCCAAGGCGCTCCCCTCCATCCAGTTTGTGCTTTTACCCTGGGGCCCTACCCACATGGACCTGGTTCTCCACCTGCTGGGGCAGGCCAGCCCCAAAGGAGCGCAGATGGGGAGAACACCCTCCCTCCAAGCAAGTGTCTTCAGTCTTGCTCCCTAGAGGGCAGGGCAGCCCCGCCCCCCACCTGCCGCCCCAAGCTCCCTCTCTACGTCCTGCAGGCACATGCCTAGGGAGCAGCTTCTAGAAGCCAGTGTCCTACTACCATGGGAAGCCCCCTAGAGAAATGTGGTCTTCATGTGCACACCTGCATGAAACACCTGTGCATCTGTGTCTCAGTTTGTTCATAAATCTTTATTGCATGCCTACTGTGCCTAGTCCTGTGCTAGGCAGTGTCCAATACAGAGTGGTATAAGATATGGTCCTGGCCTCGAATTTTCCAGAAGGACAGAAGTCAGACATGACCAAATGCCCATCTTAATGCACTGGCCTAAACCGTGCTCCATTATGCTTTTCCAGACCACAGATGGCCAACAGCAAAGAAGACTGCTGTTAGTAAGTGCAATTAGAACTTAGGTGAGGGGGGAAATTTCTAGGTGAGTTTTGAGGAAGGGAAAACTGAGGCTAGGCAAAGGTTAGGGACTAGAAAAATAACAGTAGGAGTTGTGGCAAAGGGTAGTTCAGAAGACTGGCTGAAGAGGGCTGGAGGGAAGACTGTCAGGAAGAAGCAGAGGATCCCGGCTGCCTCTTTGTGTTTCCTCTGCAACCCCCTTCCCTGATACTCCCACCCAGCCTAGCGACCAGGAGGCAGTTGCTGTCTTCTGCCTGGTTGGTCTATGCTGGAGGCTGTCCTGGCCAGGGCACCTCCTCCATAGGCCTCTTTGCTTCCCACTTCCCCTAGCGTCTGCCTCTCTCCCTACGCTCTGCCAACTTTTGTCTCCCTACTTAACCACCACCATGTTCCCCCTACAAAGGGCACTAACGCAATGAAAGGGCCCTGCTCCCCCTTCCAGGTCTTTTCAAGAGCAGGGATGAATACTCTCCCCACTCACGCACCCCCACAGGCTGGGGCTGCAGACCTAGTAGTAATCCTCGCCCTCTTCACTCTCAGCCTCCTCCCCAGGAATCAGATGCAGGGATGGCAGATGGGGGATACCTGTGGAGTTCAGTTGGTCTGCAAACACATGTGGGCAAAGGAGAGAGAAGAGGAAAGAGGGGCTGTCAGTGAAGCCATACTTGCCTTTGAACCCACATGCACATAGGCACATAGACACACATTCAAGGGCTTTAATCCAGGGCCTTCAACCCCCCCCCCCCCCCCCCCCCCCCCCCAGTCCCCAGAGCCCAGGGCTCACCCTTACCTGGTGTAAGCACTGTCAGGCTAGCTGGGGCCTCGACCTGGCCCAGGGCGTTGCGGGCCAGGCAGCGGTAGATACCTTCATCGCTGGGACGCACAGCCTGGATCTGCAGCCAGCCTGTGACCTCAAACCTCTGGGGTCCACCCCTGAACTGGAGCCAGAGGTGGGGTCAGCAGGGTCCTTCTAAGAGGACCCTGGGCTGCCCAGAGGAGGCCTCGACTCCCTCTCCTACCTGCACTGAGATGTGGGGGTCATCCCCTGGTAGCTGAACATCCAAGCCGTCCTTCCTCCACTCGATGGATGCCATGGGGTAGGCAAACACCTCGCAGCCAAAGATCACATCCTGCCCCGTCACATTCCAAACGTCATATGGGTGCAACACGATCTGGGGCTCTGGGGATGGAGATGGGAGGCCTGAGAATGGGCACATCCGGCCCCAGAAGCAGGCTGTGTATGAACCATCATGGAAGTGTTTGTGGGGGGAAGAGAGTCAACGCGGAGGTAAATACACACTCATACACATGACTTGATCGGTACACATGGGTACATGTAAATGTAGGTACAGGTACACCCAAGGTATAAACTCCGAAATGGTGAGGTACAAGCAGACAGGATGCCGCAGCTCAGCAGCCTTACTCCATCCCTGATCTCTCCCCTGTCCTCATTCTACCCTAGAGGCCCCTATCCTGCCCTACGTGTAACCAACACCTCCCTCTACCCTCCCCCCTTCCTAACCAGATCCAGTTGCCAAAGACCCCAGGAACAGCCCTTCCCTCCCCCCCCCCCCACACACACCCTGGGACCAGGGAAGGAGGCAGAGGTGGGGGGATTCCCACATGGGAAATGAAGAGAACCTGAAACCAGATCTGGGCAGCCGGCAGAAAGCCTGCAGTTATGGGGTAAAGTCTTGGGACCCCGCCGGTGTTTGTTTTCCTGGCAGCCCCAGCCAGGCCAGATCCCTCAAAGGGGCTCAGGAAGTGAAAGTGACTAACGCTGCCAAAGGAAACCTGAGGCCTGAATGGCCCTCAGCCCCCCCCCCCCCCCGGGGGTAGGAGGGAGGAGCTGGAAGAGCCCCCTCCCTCACGAATCCTAAGGCATAGAAGAAACCGAAGGGAGGTGGGGAGACTGGGCGAACAGCTTGCTCTACGAAATCGGAATCTGCCCAAAAGAAACCCGATTGCATCTCTCTGGAACCCAAGTCTCGCTGCCTGGGCCCCAGCAGTCTGGGCAGACTGGGAGTCTTTGCTCTCTCGGTTTTGAGACCAGTCATTGGCCCTATGCCTGCTCCCTCTGAGGAGGGACCTGGCCGGCCGGGTCTGGGGCTTCCACGCGCCTCAGGGGGGCTTCCACGCGCCTCAGGGGGCTTCCACGCGCCGTGCGGACAGAGCTCGGCCCCCGAAGGTGCTAGTCTCTGCGGACCAGCGGCAAGAGCGGGCTTATACTGGACTCGAGGACTCCCCGGCCTCAACTTTTTCGCTCCGCTGGCCAGAGACCAATTCAGTAGCAGGTCGGGGAGCAATGCCTCCTGAGTGCCTGGAGTGCCCCCAAGTGCAGGGGGTAGGGCCCGCGGGCCGTGCGTACCGGATTCGCAGGGCCCCGGGTGCGCCAGCGTGAGGTTGGCGTCAGGCCGAGCGCGGGCCGCCTCCTGCAGGCGGCAGATCTGCGCGTAGGTGCGGCCGTCCGACCCGCAAAGCGGGCGCTGCGAGCGGCAGGCACACAGAGGCTCCGGCACCTCTCCGCGGCTCAGGTCGCCGCCCGCGTCCAACCGGCACTCAAGCTGCTCGCCGCAGCGCCCATAGAAGTGGGCGCTGGGGTCCAGGTCGCAGAGCTGGCCCTCGAGGTTGGCGCATTCCCAGCAGCAGCCGCACACGTCGCGCACCCGTCCGGCCAGGCAGCCCCGCGGCTCGGCGCACTCTTCTGGCCGACAGGGAGCGCAGCCCTCGCCCTCCGCCAGCAGCCGCAACCAGCCGCGCCGCAGGTAATCGGGGCCTGGGGACGGCCGTGCGCCTGTCGGGGGCGGCGTCCGCAGCAGCAGCAGCAGCAGCAGCAGGAGCAGGAGCAGCGAGGGCGGCGCCCGGGCAGCTATGGGCTGCTGCGGCATGGTTAGCTGGAAGCCCTGCGAGCACTCCGGGCATCAGCGCGTTCGTGGCACCCTGCCAGGGAGGGAAGCCAGGTCAGGAGGTCAGAAGCGACCTCACTGTTCCTTGTACCAAAGTTTGACCCAAGCACACTGCCCCCTCCCCTGCTGCCTTGGCGTCCAGCAGACCCTCCACAAGATGCCTGGTGACTCTCTAGGAGCCATCCAGTGATTGACTAGACTGTGTTTCTGGGGAGGTAAGAAGAACGGGTAATAAAGCTCAACCACCAGCGCGTGCGCACGCACACACACACACCCCAGCGGCAGCACCACAGACCATCCAGCTCTGAAGCTTCCTGCCCTAGAGGAGGATGAGAATTGATGGCCCCAGAACTAAGGAGTTGTTAATAAGGGTGAGAATGGGGAAGAAGTAACGCTCCCGGGCCCAGAGCACTCACCTAGTGTCCAGGACTAAGCCCTTCAGAACAGCCGTTTCTCCGGTGGGAAAAAGCAGGCGGTGGAAAGAAAGCAGAGGCCAACAATCCGCTGGGCCTGCCAGCCACCTCTGCTCCAGCTTGAGGATCTGAGAGAGCCCACGGACTTGGACTCAGAGAGCACCTCCTCCGCTCCTCTCCCCGCCTCTCAACGTCGCACTCAACCCCCTCCCTCCAGTTCTGAAGCTGCCAATTTCATGCAGCCGCACGGGACCCTCCTGGGCCACTTCCCCTAGCTGGGCCAAAGTCACAGTGAGAAGTGAGGAGTCCGTAACCGGACACCGAAGCTGGGAGAAGACAAGGGGCAGGGTGGGGTGGGGGTTGGGAGTAGGGGATATGGGGGTGGCTGGGAAGCTGGAAGGGTTCAGTGAAGGTCGAGGGCTTGTCCCATCGGACTTTACAGTCCCTGGGGTCTGCCAGAGCAGCTGCATAATAGGGAGGCAGCAGGAGCTCAGCTGCCAAGTCGCGCGTTCCTGGAGGGCAGGGCCAACCAAAGTAGTCGCCCCGAAGCCCAGGGCTGGTTTCCTGGGGGCTATTGCAGTCTTGCCCATCCAGCTTCCCTACCAAGGCGCTGACCAGAGACTTGGCGCTTCCATCCGCCACGCCACAACTGGTCTCCTCCTCCCTCCCCACATCCGGCAGGTGCTTCAGCGAGACTGATTATAGAGGTCCCAGCTGACCAGCAGCGGCAGGGAGAGGTGGGCGGGGCGCCTCCCGCGCGGACCTCGCTCCGGGTCGGGATTACAGGTTACATTTGCAAGGCCGCCAAGGCTGGAGGCGTTGGGTCTCACGGCCGCCACCAGCGCCACCGTGGCAATCTGGGCTGGGGGTGGGGAGGAGAGCGTTCCTGGAGGCCCGCCCGGCTTACCGGGGGTCTGCCAGGCCCCGCCCTTAGCCTGCCCCAAGCGGCTTACAGAAGCCGTGCTGCAGTACAGTTTGCAGGGAGCTGAAACTGAACTTTGCAGTCGGGGAGGTGACGGTATTTAGACGGTATTTACTCGTCCCAGAAGAACCTGGACCCCGGCCTAGCGGCCTGGACCTGAGCCTCCTGACCAGCCCCGAAGTTCAAGGCGGGCGACGGCCTCCACACCACCCAGGGGGATCGGCTCCGCATGCGTATTGAAGGCCTGGAGATTCAAAACTCCCGGATGCAGCCCAGGACTCTCCCTCTGGACCTGAACTCGGCCAAACCCTTTCACTTAGGGGTTCCCTAGCCGCATGCACGTCACTCCTGGCCAGGGTGGGGGTGGGGGCTCTGACGAGGTAGGCGAAAGCAGAGAAACTGTACTCCCCATCTCCAAAACTCCAGCAGGACAGGGAGCACACTTTCACGCGATGCCTCGAAACTGTCGCGAGAATCAGAACAGGAAGTCTAGGAATTCAAAGCAGGAAAGGCCCGCGGGTTTCAAACAGGAAAAAAGAGTGGGCGGAGCCAGCGGTGGCTGATCGTTGTGGGTAATCCCTTGTCTTAGGCCCTGGGTCCAACTGCAACTGTTGACCTAGAGCAGAGGTGGACTGTAAGAGAACTGCAGGAAGCCCCGAACAATAAAACGAGGGAGGGGGTAGGAAGGGACATGAAATTGCGGAGCTGACTAATGGAGCCGCTCAAGCTGGTCTGTGGCTCTGAATTACAAAATGCCTTGAGGGTGGAGATCACTTCCAGTGTACCCAGCGGAAGCCGTTCGGGATCCCAAAATGAATCGTTACCGGCTTCTAAGACTTGGAGCCAGTATTTAAACAACAAACTCAGGGGCGCCCGAGTGGCTCAGTCCTTAAGCGTCAGCCTTCGGCTCAGGTCACCATCCAGGGGTATTGAGACCCATTGCTGGGCTCCTTGCTCACTGGGGAGCCTGCTTCTCCCTCTCCCACTCCCCCTGCTTGTGTTCCCTCTCTTAGTGTCTCTCTTTGTCAAATAAGTAAATAAAATCTTAAAAGACAAATAAACAACTCCCCAGACCTAGAAACTCTTCACTTACCCTACTTAATTGTACCCGGTTGTTTACTTTTGAGTCTTCCCTGCTCTCTTAAGTGTTTGGTATTAGGAATCGTGCCTAATTCTTCACTGTATCCTGTGCACCTAGCCCTGCACCTGGCAGCACAGTAAATTCTCGGTAAATATTTGTGTGGATTAAATATGAAAGACTTCCCGTGTGTGAAAGTCAAGTTTAATTTGGATTTTCCGAGTCTCTGATTGAAGGCTAGATAGACGGGGAAGGAGCGCCCTCTGGTGGGCTTGCTGTTGGTGACAGTAGCATGACCGTGCACACAGTAGGCACCGAAGATGTGGACTTACACAGATCTGCTTTTATTAAGTAAAGATTTATTGCACATATTGTAAAAACATTTTTTATATATTTTAAAACACCACATATTGTAAGAATGTTTTTAGAAGGGATTTTTTTTTACAGAAGACAAGTTGAAAGTCTAGATATGTTCCCAGATCCCCATTATCTGACACTATCCATTCAGACTGCAAAACACATTCAATATATCTATTCCCATACAATTACAGCATATCCATACTTTGAAAGTGTTGGCTCAGTTTGGGTCATGCAAAACTGTTGGGCCACAAGAAAAGGATTCTCTAGTTTAGATAATGTGAGTACTACAAGGAGAGGAGCCAGGTAGCCCCATCTTTGCATCTAGATGAGAGAGACTAGATTCAGATGAGGAGGGTGAAGTTAAAATTTCTTGAAGAACAGATAGTCCTGCCTCTTTCTCCTCCCCACCCTTGACTGTAGATGCCTGGACTGGAGAGAGAATGACATCTAGAATGTAGTTTGCTTTCCACTGTGAATCATAGCCTATACTTCACAGGCTATCATATCTTCATTTTCTTTCAGCCACTGACCCATGAAATAATTGTTAAGTATAATGACAGAATGAAATGGGTCTTACACAGATGAACAGCATAAGATGAAACAAGGTGTAAAGGATCAGTGTGTATCTTGTAAGAAACTACTTGGGAAGGGGCACCTGGGTGGCTCAGGCCCAAGTAACGATTCCAGGGTCCTGGGATCGAGCCCTGCATCGGGTTCCCTGCAGAGCAGGAAGCCTGCTTCTCCCTCCTGCTCTGCCTGCTGCTCCCCCTGTGTGTACACACTCTCTTTCTGTCAAATAAATAAATAAAATCTTTTTAGAAATTACTTGGGAGAACCCCACATTCTAACCTGTTACTTCATGAGCACTGTTTTGACACAGCTGGTGAAAATAGTGGGGTTGCAATTTTGATGAAGAAGCAGAAATGAAACAAATGATCCAAACTGACCCATTAGAGATGGATACAGAGGTATTGTGCTTCCTGTGAACATTAGAATTACTTAAGTTAAAAAGGCTCAACATAGATAATTAAGATGGAATAGCTTGTCGACACCTACTGTAAGGGCCTAATCAGCCAGAGCGGCCCCACCCCGGTTGAACTGCCCTTTTGTTATAAAACTTAAATTGACCTTGCCCCCCCACCAAGGGAACTTTTTTAAAAGCAAGTCCAGGAAACCAGTCCCAGGTAACAAAGTCCAAGTACAAGGGTGGGTCAGGCCAGGTGGAGGTATTCAATCAGTGGGGGCGCATACTGTCTCCTAGCTACCAAGGAGTATGGGCCCCTGCCCTTTGGGCACCTTTTGGGCACCAATTCTGAACTAGGTGATAGGCTGATTCAAATGTCTACTAGGGTAAATTGTAATTCAATTGGTCGCCTAGCATCACTGTGGTGTTTCCTGTGTGTGTTACAATCTCATTGGCCACCTGTGTGTGGCCAGGCCCAACCACATGGCCTTTGCTCTATAAAAGTTAGTCAGGAAAGCAGGGAGGGGTCATCCTCTTTGTAGGGTTGGCCACGACCGGTCTGTTTGACGGTCCGTTGATTCCTGATGCTTGGCGTGAAATAAAGCTTTGCTTGACTTTCACTTTGTATCAGTCTCGCTCCTTTAATCACGGACCCATTATTGTGGTACCCAATTTGGGGGGGACCCAACACTACTATAGGTGAACTTTGTCAAAGTGAAAAATACGTACAGGAAGATAAGTTTAAGTGAAAAGGAGAAGTATATGGATACTGTTTATCATATATGTCATCAATAAACACCTGAAGACAGGGGTGTCTTGGAGGCTCAGTTAAGAGTCTGACTTTGGCTCAGGTCGTAATCTCAGAGCCCTGTGATCTAGCCGGCTTGGCAGGGAATCTACTTGCCCCTCTCCCTTCCCCTCTGCCCCTGCTTGTCACCCCGCCCTCCTGGTTCATGTTCACTCTCAAAAAAAATAAAAGTAAGTAGGGGCACCTGGGTGGCTCAGCCATTGGGCGTCTGCCTTTGGCTCAGTCATGATCCTGGGACCCTGGGACGGAGCCCTGCATGGGGCTCTCTGCTCAGTGGGAGGCCTGCTTCCCCCCCCCCCCCCCCCCTTGTGTTCCCTCTCTCACTGTGTCTCTGTCAAATAAATAAATAGAACCTTTTTTAAAAATAATAAATATATAGAATCTTTTTTTTAAAAAAGCCACCCAAAGACAACTTGAAATGAGGCAAATGGTTGTGTATAATGCTCACTATTTCTTTGTTTTGTAAAATTATTTTCCATAATAAAAAAGTAGAGGCTATTTTTATAGGTAAATTAGGATGCTGAGATAAATTTAGAAACATGGGACAGCCAGGTGGAAAGAGAAACATAATTCAGCTACAAATAATGTTACCAAAGAAAGCTGGAATACCCAGGAGACTAGCTGTCTGGAATAGCTAGAGGCATTAAGTCAGATTAAATGAGCTTTAAGACATGCAGAGAAAGATCAAGTGAAAATTTCTTTAATTTACTTTTCCTGTATCCAAAGAGGCAACTCTCCCCACCGCCCCCCCAGTGTCCCACCCACCTTTGAAATGGAGAATGTAGCTCCATCTGAGCTGATGACTTGGCCACGTTATGTATTAATAAACTTAGAAAGGAAGTTTAAATCATTTAGACTTTTTCTACACTTCTTGTTCTCTTTTTAACCGCCCCCCCATTTTGAAGTATAACAGAAAAGTGCATGAAATAGAGATAGAGTTTAATTAATTATTACAAAATAAATACTCATGTGATCACCATCTGGATCAAGAAATAGAACATTGTTAACTTCTAGAAACCCCCATCATGTCCCATCACAACCATTAATCCCTCCTTTCCCCCCTAGACAATGATTTCTAACGCCACATTTAAATTTTATCTGATTTTGACACCTATGTAAATTGCAATACATCTAGGAATGGAATTGCTGCATCCTGTGATATATATGCGTTCAACATTAGTAGTTATTACCAAACCATTTTTCCAACGTGACTATCAAGTCACACAGTCCCCAGCAATTAGTGAGAGCTCCCACTGCGCCACATCCTTGGCAACACTTGGTATTGTCAGTCTTTTAAATTTTAGCCATTAAGTAAATATTTTAGAGCATTAAGATTCTAAGATGGCCAGTCCACAAGGATTCCTTCCCTGGATTTTTTTTTTTTTACTTTACTTTGAAATAATTTAACATTTGCCTAGAAGTTCCAAAAATAGCACAGAAAGTTCCCACATACCCTTTACCCATCCTAACCCAGTAATAACATTTTATGTAACCATAGTATGATTATCAGAACCAAGACACGGACATTGCTACAATACTATTTTTTTAAACAGATTATTTATTTTGGGGGTGGGTGGGTAGGACAAAGGGGCAGAAGGAGAGGGAGACGGAGAATCTCAAGCAGACTTACCACTGAGCCCAGTATGGGGCTCGATCCCACCACCCTGAGATCATGACCTGAGCCAAAATCACCAGTTGAATGCTTAACCAACTGAACCATCCAGGTGCCAATAAGTTGCTTTTTAAATTACTATCAAAAGTCATTGAAGAGAGGGGCACCTGGCTGGCTCAGTCAGTGGAGTGTGCAGCTCTCAGGGTTGTTTGATCCCCATATTGGAAGTAGAGATTACTTAAAAAATAAAATCTTTTAAGAAAAATGTCATTGAAGGAAAAGGAGGTTAGCTTTCAGGAAAGCTAATTACATATTTTCATGGTCTACATCTACCTGTTGGGGCAGCTGTGGGCAAGGCTGGAGCTCCAGGGTCACTGGTTGAGGTCCACTGTTCATTACGACACACTCAGAAGGAATGATCTGGTGTTGACAAGTGATGTTCTCCGAAGTGGCAGGCTCTTCAGTCTCGCCTTACTTTTTACTTGAAGACAATTTTCTGTAAGCGAGGCCAATGAGATAGCTTTCTGTTGGCATCTCGACAGTGATTCCACCTTCCTTCTACCATGATTGTTTATGTCCAGATGATTCCCAGATTTCCATCTCTGCCCTAGACTTCTCTCCTGAATGTCACACCAGTATGTTCAAACTGATGAATCCACTTCTAATATTTTCTTGCAAGCCGCGAGGGAAGAAGGCCATAAACAGCTTCTGCCTGCATAAACTTACGGCTTCCAGAAAAAAAAAAATCAATATATCAAATCACAGGGTAACATTTTATTGACTCTGCTTGAGTGATATGCTTGACAAGAATTAATGTCATGGCCAAGGCCTGGCCATCCTGGAGCATGAGTCTCCCCCTGTAACAGACGCAGTCAGTGCCCCAGCCATTTACCCTTGGCCACACCAAAGCTTACCTGCAGACGGTTCCTGTATAAGCTCCTGGGTCCCTCTGCCTGAGGGAGGCCTCCGGCCCCTAGAGTGAGCTTGGGTAGCAGGGCACGCTAAAAATGCCCGAGTTTACTCAAAAGCAAGCCACGTCCGATGAGGGCCAGGAGTTGAAGGATAAATACCTCTGCTTCCTTCCTTCCAGTGGCATAATTCTGAGGTGTGTCCTATGCAGTCTTCAAGGTGGCTCAGTGGGATTGAGCCCCGGTTGCCCTCAGTGGTAACTCGCTCCCTGATGCACTCTTTGCTTTTCCTCCCTTCCCTCCCTTCTGAGGGTTCCCAAATAAACATCTTTTTTTTTTTAATATTTTATTTATTTATTTGACAGAGAGAGATCACAAGTAGGCAGAGAGGCAGGCAGAGAGAGAGAGAGGAGGAAGCAGGCTCCCCGCCAAGCAGAGAGCCCGATGCGGGACTCGATTCCGGGACGCGAGATCATGACCCGAGCCGAAGGCAGCCGCCCAACCCACTGAGCCACCCAGGTGCCCCCCCAAATAAACATCTTATACTCAATCCTTGTCTCAGGATGTGCTTTCTGAGGAACCAAAACTAAGATAGCTCCTGGAAAGGCCATCTGTCTGGGAGCCCCATCAAGACCTATGACCAGGAAAAGGTCTCAGATTCCAAACTACATGTATTAGTGACAGTATTCTTGCTCACATCCCACTCTCAACCTTTGCTTTTAGGGTACAACAGTTCAGTAATGGCTTCTGTGAGGAGTTGGGCAAGAGGTTAACATCCAAGATCCCTCTGAACTGGCTATTTCCCTGAAACCAAGGAAGAATCTGGAAAACGTATGCTTAGAACTCCAAGGAAGAAATGGTGGGATGTTTTCTCAAGGGTTGAGGTAAGATAAAGAGCACTACTAGGCAGGAACTACTCTGCCTTTTTTTTTTTTGTTAAAGACTATATATATTTATTTGACAGAGATCTCAAGTAGTCAGAGAGGCAGGCAGAGAGGAGGAAGCAGGCTCCCCGCTGAGCAGGGAGCCTGATGCTGGGCTCAATCCCAGGACCCCAAGATCATGACCCGAGCCGAAGGCAGAGGCTTCAGGCCACTGAGCCACCCAGGCACCAGGAACTACTCAGCTTTTAAAGAACCACACAACAGGGGCACCTGGGTGGCTCAGTGGGTTGAAGCCTCTGCCTTCGGCTCGGGTCATGATCCCAGGGGCCTGGGATCAAGCCCTGAATGGCCTGGGATCAAGCCCCGCATCAGGCTCTTTGCTCAGCGGGGAGCCTGCTTCCTTCTCTCTCTCCACCTGCCTCTCTGCTTACTTATGATCTTTGTCTGTCAAATAAATGAATAAAATTTAAAAAAAAAAAAAAGAACCACACCACATAGAGAACCTTGGGCCCCAGGCAAGCATCAAAATATGGTAAGGACAATCCTGACCAGAAAACAGCTGTCCTCTCTGGTCAGTGTGGACAACTCAGCATTAACTGAACAAACATGTTAGAATAAGCTGGGGCGGGGCACCTGGGTGGCTCAGTGGGTTAAGCTTCTGCCTTCAGCTCAGGCCATGGTCTCAGGGTCCTGGGATGGAGCCCCACATTGGGCTCTCTGCTTAGCGGGGAGCCTGCTCCCCCCACCACCACCTGCCTCTCTGCCTACTGTGCTCTCTCTTTATAAAAAAAAAAAAAAAAAGAATAGGCTGGGGCGCCTGGTGGCTCAGCCAGTTGTGTGTTTGCCTTCAGCTCAGGTCAGGATCCCAGGATCCAGGCCTGGGATTGAGCCCCATGGGCTCCCTGCTAGGTGGGGAGTCTGCTTCTCCCTCTGCCTCTGCCCCTCCCCCACCTGGCTCATGTTCTCCCATGTGTGTGCTCTCTTTCAAATAAATAAAATTTTTAAGCAAAAGAGGAAAGAAAAGTCTATAAAGAACAAACATGAGGGGCACCTGGGGTGGCTCAGTGGGTTAAGCCTCTGCCTTTGGCTCAGGTAATGATCTCAGGGTCCTGAGATTGAGTCCCGAGTCAGGCTCTCTGCTCAGCGGGGAGCCTGCTTCCCCCTCTCTCTCTGCCTGCCTCTCTGCCTACCTGTGATCTCTCTGTGTGTGTCAAATAAACAAATAAAATCTTAAAAAAAAAAAAAAAGAATAACACGAGGCTCAGCATGAACCTCTGAGCATGTTCAGAAGCCTATAAGCTGGGACGCCTGGGTGGCTCATTCGATTAAACATCTGCCTCTGGCTCAGGTCATGAATTCTGGGTCCTGGGATCGAGTCTTACATCGGTCTCCTTGCTGGGTGGGGAAACTGCTTCTCCCTCTGCCTGTTGCCCCCCCAGCTTGTGCTCTTTCTCTCTGACAAACAAATAAATAAAATCTTAAAAAAAAAAAAAAAAAAGCCCTTAAGCCTCACATGTCAAAATGCTCAGGCATATGAGCCTCCAGATGCCTTTGTGCATTTTCTACCCTTTTCCACAACAGTAAGGTACCGGAAGAGAGGTACCAAGAGGTAACAATCAGGAGAACTGTGCCTAGCAAGCCTCCTGCTGGCTCTGTCCCCATTGAGAGAGACCAAAGTGGGGAAATTTTTTTTTTTTAATTTGACAGAGAGAGAGATCACAAGTAGGCAGAGAGGCAGGCAGAGAGAAAGGGAGAAGCAGGCTCCCCGCCGAGCAGAGAGCCCAACGTGGGGTTCGATTCCAGGACCCTGGGATCATGACCTGAGCTAAGGCAGAAGCTTTAACCCACTGAGCCACCCAGGCGTCCCAAAGTGGGTAATTTTTTAAGAAGAATCACACTGAAGTTGGGCTCAAGAAATGTGTAGAAAATAGCTCTTTAAACAAAATTGGTATCTCCAGGGTCCCAAGACTTGACTTAATGTCACACTGCCCTCTACAACATTTTTTAAAGAATTCGGGTTTCTCACACAAGCGAAGACTGCTAGGACCCAGGTCCTGTGCCTCAGGAGCTGCCCGGGGCTAACCCTGGAGTGAGTGCAGCTGAAAAGGTCCCACAGGGAAGGAAGAGCCTCACGGAAGTTCTTACTTTGACTTCAAATCCAGGCTTCCAGTCAGCTTTGCCAGCAGCTGCGACCCATCTGAACCTCAGTTTCTTCTGAGAAACGAGGGTGAATTCAGCCTTCGGACATGTTGTATTTGGCACAGTGTTTGGGAGTTTTTATCTAATTGCCAATATTTCTGTAGTGAGGGTTTTTATATAGAAATCCAGAATTTGGAGGTCAGAGTCATCAGGCCAGGATGTTCAGAGAAGCAGGGGGGTAGGGAGAGAACCCCCAGCTGCTCTTAATATGAGCCTGGAGTAAGAAAAGTCAGAGCTAATATCAAGCTGTTGGTGCTGCCAAAAAAGAAAGAAAGAAAGAAAGAGATAAAGAAAGAAAGAAAGGAGGAAAAAGAAAAGAAAAGCTGGGGAATTTGTTCCATCCAGCAACCATTGAAGATAAGCACTGGCTGCTGTTTTCCGGGCGGCTGGCCTCCCGTTCCCCACATTCCTGATGACATGACCAACTTCCCTCACTTAAGACTCCTGCCTGCCCCCAGGGGCTTTGCAGTTCTGATCCTTGAACCAGATGGTTCTTTGGTTCTCGTTCACAACAAAACAGCAATAGCGACCACTTAGCCAAAGGTTCCCATGTGCCAGGCGCTGTAGCTGGCAATTTACACACAGGAGCTTGTTTCAGACCTACAAAACCTTGCAAGGTAGGATTATTAACCTTAGTGTTTAAATAAGAACACCAAGGTTCAGACCTGTCCCTAAGTTTGCCCACTGTCACACTGACCAGAAAGCAACAGAGTCAAGACTTGAACCTGGGGCTGCCTAGGTCCCAGACATGATTACTGCCATCACGCTATCCTGATGCTATCACAGTTCTCTTTGTCAGCCTAACTTCAGGACACCTGGAGCCGGAACTGCAGCGGGCGGTTTATGACTGTAAATGCCCCGTATGCTGAGCCAGGCCCTAGAGATGCCGGTGAGCGTGTGCCCAGTGAGCTGAAATCCAGGAGGTGGGAGGTGAAGCGGCATATCCTGGGTTATAGCATCTGGGCCCCTGAGGTCAAGGTGATTCACGGTGAGTATCGAGAGAAGACAAGAGAGATGAGCTGGGGCTGGGCGGGGGAGGCACGTCAGTCTCCCGGGAGGACAGGACCCTTGAGAGGCCTTGGGGAGAACTTCCAGATGCTCCAGCGCTGAGACAGGCAGGTAGAGGGTGAGAGAGCTTATGGCTCACACAGCAGCCGCTGTTGTTGGCAGAAGCTCTCCCGGCTGTGGGTACTTGGGGTGAGGGGTTGTGAGGGTGTCTAAGCTGGAGGGGTGGCGATGTGAGCCTCGGAGCCATGGGGCTGAGGGGTCCCACCCGTGCTGTCCTCCTTCCTGCCCCTCTCCCCTCCTAGTCTGAGTGATCTGTGGTAACCAAGCAGTTTCCTTCGCAGGAGGCAGCCCAGCTACCTTACAGGGGGAAATAGGATTGAAGCCTTTCTTAGGTGCAGCAATTTACCTAAAGCGTCTGGACCACCAACCCCCTGCAATGCAGGATCGTGAGAAGGGCCGGGAGGAAAGGACTAGCTCTGAAGCCCTTCACCTCGGCGCGTGGGCTGACCCACGACTTACCTGGCGGGGTGGGTAGCAGGAGGGACGAGGCGCCGTCAGAGGGCACCGCAACCGCGCGGTTCGGTGGCTCAGTCAGGTGAACCGCGCGAACCCAGAACGCGGCGCGGGGCCGGCGATCCCGCAGCCAAGGCCTGGAGCGCCCCCTGCGGGGGGCCGAGAGCACCGCATGCAGGTGGTGGAGCGGGGCGAGGAGGCCGGTGGAGGGAGCTCCAGCCCCGCCCGGGGAGCCCCGGGCGCCCCCAGCCCACCTGCGCTAGGGCACCCCGCCCGGGGGAGGAGGGGCGAGAGTCCGAGGCGGGTCGGATTCCCAGCCAGCTCTCTCCTCACAGGAGGCGGCCCATTATCCGGCGTCGTTAAAGAGCAATTAGATGGAAATTAAGCCGAGAACAAGTATTGATTATCTCATTAAGGCCGGGGGAGCCCGCTCTGTCGGTGAGAGTTTACCGCCGCTCACCCCATTATCTGCAAGGTGAAAGCCTGCGGTCATCAAAACCCACTGAAGTATCGATCTTACCCCTATCCCCAAACCCAGTCTGGGGCCCTCCCACTAG
>NC_081560.1:164801495-164811594 GCF_022355385.1 Mustela nigripes | reverse complement strand
GATGTGGGACTCGATCCCAGGACGCTGGGATCATGACCTGAGCCGAAGGCAGCTGCTTAACCAACTGAGCCACCCAGGCGTCCCTCATTTTCTTTTTCTAAAGCATTATTTTACCCTGATGATATGGTGGGTGAGGGGGCGCGAGACCAAAGATAGTTCACATCTCTCTAGGGTGGTAGAGGGGAGTCCCCTAGTTTTTACATCCATGGAAGATGAAATAAAGTTGAAACTTAACCGCAAGTATTTGCCTCTGTCAGCACAGTGTTTAGGGCATCCCTGCGCCCCAAACTCCTTACCCTGCAGGGAAGGGGGGGAAACCTAGCTCTGGATCACCACCATCTCCAAAGGAAGAGATACTTTGGACTGCCCCCAAGGCCCCCAAGTTCTAGAAACCTCGAGTTCAGAAGGGGCTTCCCCAGGGTCCCAGATGATGTGACCTTTGGAGAAAAATCACTGCGTTTTAGAAAAGTTGTTTTCATCCTAGTTTTGCTTCTAGCTAGCTTGAGGCAAGTCACTTGCCTGTTTAGGCCACAGAGTCCTTACAAGAATAGGGTTGGAAGAGCTCTAAAGCTTCTGTGCCCTCAGACACAACAATCTGTCAGACAAAGTGCTGAGCTTAGGCTGGCAGGCCCCAGGGGTGCAGCCCTTGCCTGCCCCCAGGAGCTTATGCCCTCAAGGGGAAGAAGACATTGAACAGATAATCATGGAAATAATTAATAATTTACCATTGCGATATAAGTGGGAAGGAAGAGTGCAGGTGCTATGAGGCTGTTTAAGAAGGGAGCAAAGGGAGGTTGCACAGGAACCAGGTGTTTCAGTAAAAACACGGGGATCGCCTGTTGCCCACTAACTCATTCAACAGACAATTACTTGCTCCAGTGAACTTGCTCCAGTGCCCATGGTGAGCAAAACGATGGTCCCTTCTCTCTGGAGCCCACAGCCAAGTGAGGGTGACCGATATCCATGATATAACCACAAATAGGGGCGCCTGAGTGGCTCAGTGGGTTAAAGCCTCTGCCTTCGGCTCAGGTCATGGTCCTGGGGTCCTGGAATCGAGCCCCACATCGGACTCTCTGCTCTGCGGGGAGCCTGCTTCCTCCTCTCTCTCTGCCTGCCTCTCTGCCTACTTGTGGTCTCTCTCTGTCAAATAAAATCTTTTTTAAAAAACCGCAAATAAAGGCAGGAACACACATACGATACGTATTCTGAAAAATATGACGGAGCAATGAGCGAGAATGAGGAGGAATCGACTCGGGGAAGAGAGGGTCAAGGAAGCATCTCTGAGAAAGCAATAATCCGTCCATCATTTAAGATCCGAAGTCCTCGGATCGAGTCTTTGGGAAAGCTGGGAGAGTCTCCTGGAGAGGGCGCACCTTCCTCCCCAACTCGCCTTGCCTTGGAGCGCGCCCAGCGCAGAGACCACGCAGAGCATAGAGTTCGGGTCTCTGACACTCCCGACCCTATTGTGGGGCTCACCTGAGCGAGTTCCAGGAGAGCCCAGGGGAAGAGGGGAAGAAGGCGGAGGGGGGCGGGCGCGGAGGGGGGAATGGCGGCTGCAGGTGGTACGCCCGGCGCTCACCAAGTTGGCCCGAGCTGAGCGTGCGGCGCTGCTGCGGTATCTGGGCTCCTCTCCCTGCCCCGGAGCCGGGCATCTATTAATCTTGGTTGACGGTTTCTAATGTCCTAATTGGGAAGTGGGGAGAGCGGCCCAGTCCGCCCTAAAGGTAGAAGCGGCTAATGGGCCTCTTCATCACCGCCAGGAGCGGGTCCCTGGCGGAGCGCCAGGGGAGCTGCAGCAGGTGAGACGCGGAGCTGGCGGAGGCCCTTAATGAAGTCGCGGGGCCCGGGCGGCCGGAGCTCCCGGGAGGGAGGCGGTTCCGGGGGCGAGAGGGCGGTGAGCTCAGCCGCGCGCGGGAGCTCACCTCGGCGCCCTCCACCTGAGGAGGCCTCCTGGGGGCGCGTGCGGGGATGGGCTGGGGTGCTGGATTATACCTGAGTATTTACGGATCTTATCAGAGGTGACAGGAGCTGAACGGGATGGGGGCGGGGGTATCGCCCTGCAATAAGCGAGGCCCCGGGCGCAAAGTGGGCGCTCCGCAATGCGGCGGGTCCACGAGACGTGGGCCCGACGCGTGCCGGGCGGAGATCTTAGAAGCAAGCGTGCCTTCGCAGGCTTCCTGGACCCTGCCTCCAGAGCGCCTTGTCTTTTCGTAGCCGCGGCCCTGCCCCTCTGAGACTCAGTTTCCCTTCTGGAGCGGGTTTGTGGTCTCCCAAGCCCTCCGCCTCTCATGTCGGTCCCCCCACCCGCCCTTTCCAGGATATCCTAGCGGGACCTGCAGCCAAGCTAGTCCCACCAATCCAGTTCCCCTCACCCACCCCGTGTGGCCCAAACCGTCGGGGGAAGGGTTGGGGGTGGGGGGACGCTTGGGCCCACCCAGCCGGGTTGGCGCCGCTCTCCCCCTCCCCTGGGAACCGCTGCGTCCCGGAGCCGCGGCTTCTCTGCGGGTTTCGCTGTCTCTCGCTCTCTGTCAGCCTCTCTCTCTCCCGCCCCCTTCTCCCTCCAGCCGCCTCAGAAATATATTGTATTCTCACCTAATCCTGTTCAATTACAGCATAATAAAACACATAATAAAAACCTAATTCATTTTTCTCCCTCACCCCCCCCCCATCTCCCGGCATCTTCTTGCTCGGGATTAAAAATTTGTCTTCATGCTTGTGGCACCGCAGTCCCGGCGCGTCCGCATCTTTAATGTATGAGCCCGGGAGCTAGGGACCCTCCAGTCGCCGTCTTCGCTCAAGGAAGGCGTCCGCTAGTCACCTGAGGATGCGGGTGCGGAAGGAGGAGAGAAGCGCAGACCTGAGTGGGGCCCCATTTGCAGCCACCCCTCCCTTCCACCGGATGGCTTGGGGCTCAAAGCCCCCCAGATTTCCAGTGGCGAGGCGATAGCCTGTCGGTCCGAGCCAAAGGACCCAGTGTGGCCTCCAGAGGGCGCAGCGTGGGGGCAGGTCTCGGGATGGAGTTTACTGAGGAGACTTGGCAACCCCATGCCGCCCCGTCCCCTGATGCAAGGCAGAGCCAGGCGAGAAGGAACCCCAGTGTCCTTAGCCTCCATTCTCTCCTTTGCTTCTGATCTCAGCTGGCCCGGCCAACGCGCCTCTGGCTTCTAAATTCCCACCACCATCCCCAGTCCCTAGGGACTCTCTACCACCCTCTGATCACATTGTGAACAACCTGGATCCCTGAAACAAGGTTAGAACTTCCCACAAAGAATTATTATGAATTCAATAAGAGAAAATTTCCTACAAAGCCACAGTGCCTGGAGTTTACAGAGGGCAGCTTTGAGACCCATTACACCCCAGTGATATTCCCTCATGCCTCCATTTCTTCCCTCATGCATTTAGGGCAAGAGGTCCCAACTTTCTAGAATTATGAACCCTTAGTTTTCTAGTAATTAAAAAAAATTTTTTTAAAGATTTTCATTATTTATTTATTTGAAAGAGAGAGATCACAAGTAGGCAGAGAAGCAGGCAGAGGTGGGGGGGGCAGGCTCCCTGCTGAGCAGAGAGCTGGATGTGGGGCTCAATCCTGTGACCCTGAGACCATGACCTGATCGGAAGGTGGAGGCTTAACCCACTGAGCCACCCAGGCACCCCTAGTAATTTTTTCACAGTACCCTAGGCCGAAAGAAATATCTAGTAGCTCCCTATAGGTACTTAGGTTCAAGCAATTTTGAACATATTTATGGCCTAACTCCTTTGTACTCTTTTGAAAAATGAATACTCATACATTGGGGGGAATAAAGAATATATATTTTAAAGATTTTATTTATTTATTTGAGAGAGAGAGTGAGTGGGAGGGAGAGGAAGAGAGAATCTGAAGCAGACTCTTGTGCTGAGCAAGGAGCCCAGTGTGGGGCTCGGTCCCACAAGAGCATGACCTGAGCTTGAACCAAGAGTCAAACGCTTAACTGACTGCGCCACCCAGGTGCCCCAGGTGTTTTTTATGTAATTCTCTTTATTATTATTATCATTATCATTATTACTTTCTTTTTTTTTAAAGATTTTATTTATTTATTTATTTGACAGACAGAGATCACAAGTGGGCAGAAAAGCAGGCAGAGAGAGAGGAAGGGAAGCAGGCCTCCTGCTGAGCAGAGAGCCCGACATGGGACTCGATCCCAGGACCCTGAGACCATGACCTGAGCCGAAGGCAGCGGCTTAACCCACTGAGCCACCCAGGCGCCCTACTTTCTTTTTTTTAAGATTTTATTTATTTATTTGATGGACAGAGATCACAGTAGGCAGAGAGGCAGGCAGAGAGAGAGGAGGAAGCAGGCTCCCTGCTGAGCAGAGAGCCCGCCTGATGAGGAGCTCTATCCCAGGACCCTGAGATCATGACCTGAGCTGAAGGCAGAGGCTTTAACCCACTGAGCCACGCAAGCGCCCCGATCATTATTACTTTCAAGTAGGATCCACACTCAACGTGGGGCTTGAACTCACCACCCCAAGATCAAGATTTGCGTGTGCTACCCACTGAGCCAGCCAAGTGTTCCCCCCTTTTATGTAATTCTTAACCTCTGTTAGTTACTGATTGGACGTTGAGGATGCTGAGATCTGCATTACTTCTCAAAGCTTAGAATCAGCTTGGCTATTGCCATTCTTATTGCCTGTGCCACATCAATTCTTTTTGTCACAACAACCATCAAAAATCCAGTTTTGCAAAGACATTGAAAATAACGCAGCATGATCTAATTTTGGAACCGTGAACTGGAGTTTGTAGTTTGTGCAATGTCCAGATGTGGAATATTGCTGGGTTCCTCTTGAAAACAGAAAATGTCCTGTAGCAGTTTTGCAAATTCATTGTGGCACTCTGGGATGCCTCCACACACAGTTTGGAAACCACAGATTTAGGGAGTCTGCCTGTTTCCTTTACACAACAATGGTCTTGGAAAGTTTAGGACAATTAGAAAGTTTAGGAAGTCATTTGATTTGGCAGAAGGAAAAGAACTTGAATTTCATCCACAAGTCAGGGTCAGCTATAAGCAGGGGAGTCTGGGGGCTCCTGGGTGGCTCAGTGGGTTAAGCCGCTGCCTTTGGCTCAGGTCATGATCTCAGGGTGCTGGGATCGAGTCCCGCATCAGGCTCCCTGCTGAGCAGAGCCTCTCTCTCTCTGCCTGCCTCTCTCTCTCTGCCTGCCTCTCTGTCTACTTGTGATTTCTCTCTGTCAAATAAATAAATAAAATCTTAAAAAAAAAAAAAAAAAGCAGGGGAGTCTGACAGCTTGAGGTTTAGGTGTTGGAAGCCAGCTTGCAGAAATGGGGCCTTGAAAGAAAATCACTAGCCGTGAGGAGCAAGTCCAGCCAGGAAGAGTCAGGCTCAGCAGAAGGCCTGAGTATCATAAAAAGGAATTCCTTTAGGTAGATTGTAGGAGGGATGCTTAATCTTACATCACTACTACCCAGTACCTTCCCACCCCATCGTGCCTTGGTGCCTTGGAAAACAGGCCATGAAAATGAAACCATATGACCAGAGGCCCAAGCAACTCTACCGTGGGACCACTCAATGGGAACTGGACAAGAGTAAGGCGAAGATGTCTCCTTTCCAGCATGCCTTAAATGATGGCAGCTCAGTGCCAACCCCAAGAAGCTACAGAGGGGGGCGCCTGGGTGGCTCAGTGGTTTGGGCTGCTGCCTTCGGCTCAGGTCATGATCTCAGGGTCCTGGGATCGAGCCCCGCATCGGGCTCTCTGCTCCGCAGGAAGCCTGCTTCCCTCTCTTTCTCTCTCTCTCTGCCTGCCTCTCTGCCTACTTGTGATCTCTGTCTGTCAAATAAATAAATAAAATCTTTAAAAAAAAAAAAAAAGAAGAAGCTACAGAAGTAGAGAGACGGTAGGTCAGCACCACGGGCCACAAACTACCACAGGAAAGAGGCATTGACATGGTGCAGAGAAATAGACAACAGAGTGGAAGACAGTGGCTCTGATTACATGTGAAACACTCTCCCTCACCCCCTTTCATTTGGGGCTCCTGGAGAGACACAGAAGAGATGGGGCTGAGCTCCTCTCCCTGGCCATCATATGTAGGGACATTTCTAGGGACAGCTTCACTTTGCCTGAAGGACTTTTCAAGCCCCTAGGTTCTTTTCTTTTTTTTTTTAAGATTTTATTTATTTATTTGACAGAGAGGTCACAAGCAGGCAGAGGGGCAGGCAGAAAGAGAGGGGGAAGCAGGCTCCCCGCTGAGCACAGAGCCCCATTGGGGGCTCGATCCCAGGACCCCGAGATCATGACCTGAGCCGAAGGCAGAGGCTTCACCCACTGAGCCACCCAGGCGCCCCTAGCCCCCAGGTTCTGATAAACCTCCCTGGGAGGATATTCTCTCCCATTCTCCAGGCTGAATGTCACTAAAGACATGAGCCACTGTTTCCTTTGTAAATATGTGACATGTTTTAGATTTGCTGAGGAGTAAAACAGATTGAGAACCACTGTGTTAGTGATCTTACCGAGGACCAATCTATAAGTGGGTTTAGGGCACTTTGCTTTCCATTCATTTATTCAGCAGACATGTATTCAGTACTTACTGTGAGTCAGGCAGCATTATAGGTGTTGCAGGCATGCAAAAGTAAAGATATGGGCTGTTGTTTAACAGCTATAGAGTTTCAGATGTGCAAGAAAAAAAAGTTATGAAGATCTGTTTCCCAACAATGTGAATATACTTAACACTAGTGACTTGTACACTAATAAACAGTTAAGGTGGTAAATTTTGTGTTCCGTGTTTTTCACATTTTTTTAAAAAGATCTTATTTATTTATTTGACAGACAGAAATCACAAGTAGGCAAAGAGGCAGCAGGAGGGAGGCAGGCACCCTGCCAAGCAGAGAGCCTGATGTGGGGCTTGATCCCAGGACCCTAGGATCATGACCTGAGCTGAAAGCAGAGGCTTTAACCACTGAGCCATCCAGGCACGCCTCCACATTTTTTTTTTTTTTTTTTTTTTTTTAAGGGTAAGATATGGTGCCAGCCCTCAGGGAAGATTTCATTTCCGCTGGAGACAACATGGAACCAGTAATAACACATTGTGTATTAAATATCAATCATGGCAATTCCCAGCTCACAGTTATTGCCCTACTCCCCAGTCACAGAGCTAGACCTGAACCAATGATGTCCACTGTCCTCGTAACTTGACCCTGACCTCTGGCCACCTCCTGGGAGGAGACAACTGATCTAACCTGCAAAGATTTCTGAAACTTGAATAGGAGATCAGAAACTGGAGCTGTTGAAGCTGCTACCTGAATGGGGGTGTCTAGAAACTCCAGTTGCTGAGGCCCCAGAGCTGCCCAGCTTCCGGCTCTTTGCAAAGCCAGGCTGGCTAGTGCTGCCTCTGGTTCCGAGAGCTGCTGCGGAGTCCTTCCAATACATCTCTGTTGACTGAAGCTAGCCACAATCACTGTTGTTTTCTACAAAATAACTTGAATTAAAAATAACCCAAACCAGAAGTGTTTCTTCTGGGAAATGAAATTGCAGTTGATTAAGGACTTGCTGGTGATAAGAGAAGGAAGGTCTTTAGTCAGGTAATAATATAGGTGGTTGATTGGTTAGTTCATAGATTTACACAGCAAATTCTTGTTCCATAAACAAACACCTTACCTTGAAGAAACTGCTTATGGCTTGTTAACAGGAGCAGGTTACTCTCCTATTGGATGTACAGGGTCACAGGAGGAGGAAGGGGTTGTGTGTGTGGCCCAAGCTATGCAGGGTTCCTCCCCCTTCTCCCCATCCTTATTCAGTTGCAAAACTTTGCTAAGGGGCGCCTGGGTGGCTCAGTAGCTTAAGCCTCTGCCTTTGGCTCAGGTCATGATCCCAGAGTCCTGGGATCGAACCCCGCATTGAGCCCCGCATCGAGCTCTCTGCTCAGCGGGGAGACTGCTTCCCACCGCCCCTGCCCCCGCCTACTTGTAATCTCTGTCTGTCAAATAAATAAACAAAATCTTTTTTTTTTTTTTAAAACAACTTTGCTAAGATTAGAGGAAGAAGGAGAAGCGGGAGGAGGTTGGGATGCAAAGCTGGGGACTGCAATTGTCCCTCTGGCAGCCAGGGTTGGGACAACTACCCGGGAGGTAAAAGGTGTGTGTATTTAAAAAGAGAGGAGGGAGCTGCCCAGGAAGCTCCCTTGGAGGGGATGATGCAACCCGGTCAAGATCCCTCCCAATTTCCTAGCAAAAGAATGCATCTGCATCGGGGGCCAGAGATCGTTGACAGGTAGGGAGACTGACGTGGAGGGGATGGAGAGAGGCTTAATGACTGCTGGGCACAGGCTGTGTCCCTGTAGCTGGGAAGGGCCTCGGTTCACTCAACAGGCCATTTCTACCTAGCTTCGGCCACAGAGCCACTCTTAGCAGAGTTCAGTAAACGTTTCCTGAACTGTGCGAGGCAGGTGCAAGAGGCAGGGCCGATAGCCTCGTAAGCCGCGAAATAACCCGGGCTTGGGACCTAAAGAGGGAGAGGCCTCGCGCGATTCCTCGAAAACCTCGCGGATTTCCGCGCAGGAAGTCAAGGGGCGGGCGTCGAGGTGCTCTTGGGCTTCGAAACTGGAAAGGAGGGAGGCGATTTGGCGGATTTAAGGGTCCGGGACCGAGGTCACCCGGAAAGCGGATCTGGGCTCCTCGCTCAGACCGGGAAGATGAATCGCATTCCGGGCCGGGGAGGATTAAAGCCGTTGCCTGGGAAACAGAAAGGAGGTGGAGCCGAGCCTGACTTTGACAGGGGCCAGAGCAGGGGCGGGACTCTGCGCCAGACTGGCTTTGCCCCCCCGGGGGGGCGTGGCCTACCTATGACTGACAGGCACCCACCCACCCCCAGGGCGGGGCTGGCTTGAGACCGACAGCCGGACTGAGGAAACCGGGCTTTGGCTGTGATTCGTCGGGCATCGCGAGGGGACAGGGGACTAGCCTAGTCTGGCTGGCATGCGCCCACAGCGCCGGAGCTGAAACTGGCCCTCACCACGGCCCCTAAGATGCCGGCCTCAGTGACCCTAGAAAAGAGTAGGGGACTCCAGAACAGAGCAGGATATACTGACTTGGCCCCCTCCCTCTGGCCAGGCTAAGCCAGAGGGGAGCCCTTTTCTTCCTTAGAGCATGGGCTGGGAGAGAGGGAGGGTTGTGGTTTTCATAATGGGCAAGGTGGGGGCTCTGGAGCAGATGAGGCCAGGCCAGGGGAAGAAGGCTGGGAGGAAGACCAAGGACGCAGATGTAGGCTCCCAAAGAAGGGTCCCAGAGTCTGAGCAGGAGGAGGAGAAAGGGAGGCCCAAGAATGGGAGAGATCGCTTTCCAGTGAGAAAAGGGCTGCCTCTGCCCAAATGCTGACTTCTGAGGAAAAAGTCCAAGAGTCTGGAAGCAGTTTGGAAAAGGTACCTGGCTAGGCTTTGCCCCTAGAGAGCCAGCCGGTGAAGTGAGCTGAAAGCAAACTTTTGCTCTGAGAAGCAGGTGTGGAACTAGGAAGGAAAGATGGGAAGAGAGCCTTCCTTCCTAACTGTCCCCCCCCCCCCCCCCCCCCAGTGCCTTGGCTGGTCGTCTCTCTGATAGGGCTTGGTGTTATCTGCAGAGTGTAAATAAGTACATTATAAAATGTTCTTAGTGATTTTAGCAGAGATTCCTGCACCTCACTCCCCAAGTAGGTTTATTTTACATGGATTTTCCAATAAAAGTTCAAGGCCGCTTTTCAAGGGGGCTACCAAAGGCCAAAGCTGTACCTTCAGACAGAGGCTTGAAGAGTTGACCCAGGGCCCCATGGGCTTGGTGGGAGGCAGCACTCAAGACAGGCAGAACAGGATAGAATTGAAATGTGTCTTCTAAATGTCACCCCATATTTTTTAAAAAAAATTTTTTAAGTAAGCTCTGGGTTGAAGGTGGGGCTTGAATTCAGGAGCCCAAGACCAGGAGTCACATGCTGGACTGACTGAGCCAGCTAGGGGCCCCCTCTAGATGTTGCCACAAATTCAATTAAGAAAAAGAGGGACGCCTGGGTGGCTCAGTTGGTTAAGCAGCTGCCTTCGGCTCAGGTCATGATCCCAGCGTCCTGGGATCGAGTCCCACATCGGGCTCC